>NC_069503.1:1119287056-1119312056 GCF_027579735.1 Bombina bombina
TACTGTATCAACACAAAAAGGCACTTGTAGGTACATCATGTGAGTAATATGCAGATTTAAATATTTCCTTGTGTAATAAATTCAGTGACTTTATATTTAAAAGAATAGTCACTACTTAAAGGGACAGTTTACTCAAAAAGTTTCCCCCTTTACTTTGTTCACAATGATCCACTTTACCTGCTGGAGTGTATTAAATTGTGTACAAGTATTTCTATTACCCTTATATTGGCATTTGAAATAGTTGATTTAGCCTGTGGTATCCCCACCTACCCTGTAAGTTTTTGGCCTTAAGGCCAAGCTGTGTAAACACAGCCAGTAGAGGAAATTACACTCCCAGTGGGGTATAGAAGAGATAAGGTAATAAAATGTTAATTTTATATTGTTCTCTCCAGGTATTGGTCTTTATTTTACGGAGAGATATAAGAGAAAGAAGCAGGTATATGTACACAATGTGATAAAGTAATGAGATCTGATTATACCTACAATGATTTTATTAGGTTGTAGCCTCAAACACAAAATCAGCTATTTGATGTACACAAATAAACCTTAAAAAGCAAATATCATACATTTTATACTCTACAGCTGGTAGTTATTGTATTGACTTTTAATAATGCACTTGTTAACTATGCAATTCTAAGGCATTCCGTGGTCATTTAAAGTTAGTTGCCAGACAACAGATTGGTACCATTAAAATGTTACCCTACACAAAATGGTACATGACAATATGGTAAAAAAAAGAAGAAATGCTGAACATTTAAATCTTGTCTTATTTTACTTAGGTGAGGAATATGTGTCAGGATTAAGCCCTTTGGTTACAGAGGGCTGCAACACATTCTAACAAAGTGCAAACTCTCAAAGGTTAATTTTGGACTTCGTTGCGCTTTACTTAACAAAAGAGGACTGGGGCTAAGGAATTATTATTTTAGAAAATTTAAAATTGGGTAAACAATGCAGCAGTTCAGCTGGTAAAGCTAATAGAATTCATGGCTGTATAGAAGAAGTATTACCAGTAACGAAGTGAGGTTCTTTATAGATTGCTAATTAGACCTCATCTTGACTATAGTAGTCAGTTCTTAAGACAGTAGATCCACAAGTGTATACACAGACTGGAAACTGTTCAAAGGGGACTACTAACTGTTACAAACGCTAAACAAAGTAAAACTTACTGGATTTCATGAGCTAAATTTACCTATTTTAGAGGAGAGTCAGCATTTAATAAAACCATGTTTTAACTAAAAGAGCAACACCGGATCATGTGCTTAGGATTTCATGTTGGAGGGTAAAGGTTTATTGTTTATTGAAATAGTGGTTGATTAATTGATGAGACAATTGAGTTGGTAATGACAAATATGGCAAGACAATTCCAAAATGCACATGAAATGCATAAGGGTAGACTCCATAAGCTTATTATTTTTTATCTTTTATCAGAATCTATGTTCTAGCATCCATGAGGTTACCAGGGGTTTGTATACTACCCTGCTGGGTTTGGGTAAATGTTATTGCTTATGGTGAAACCATTGGCTTACAGAAAGGATGTCACTGGTGTAATAAGCAACAAGTTGCAGCCTCTCTCTTGAAATTAATAACAAGAGATTAGCACACTGTACAGAAAGCCTTTGGGCTATAGCAGTCACTTTGTAATAATTGTAAATGATCATTTTTGTCAGTTTCCGTGGTGTCTACCAAGACTACATTGGGGTGTCAGTCATTTGGTAACAGCAACATTCATGTAATTTGGTTTTGGTTTTGAGCTTTACCATTTTTTCTGATGTAGTTTCCTTAGAAAACCCGGTACAGTCATAATTATTTGTCCGTTTCTGAACGCTGAAACTCCTAAACAGCTAATCCACTCCCTAGTAATTTCACAACTTGACTACTGTAATAACCTACTAGCTGACCTCCCTCTCTCTCGCCTCTCCCCCTTCAATCCATCCTAAATGCCTCTGCCAGGGTAATCCACCTCTCCTGACACTCTGTATCTGCTGCACCTCTCTGTGAGTCCCAGCATTCTTACCCTGACCTACAAAGCCCTTACCAGCGCTGCCCCACCCTACCTGTACTCACTCATCAACAAATATACTCCAGCCCGCCCCCTAAGGTACAACAATGACCTGCTCCTTGCATCCTCTATCATCACCTCCTCCAATGCTAGACTACAGGACCTCTCTCGTGCGGCACCAACCCTCTGGAATGCACATCCTTGAGCTGTCAGACTTTCCCCTAACCTGTCCTCCTTTAAACGTTCCCTAAAGACCTTTTGTTCAGGGAAACTTATCACCCAACTCAGTAACAAATTAATTCCACTTACCTAATAGTTGCCATCATCTAACTCCGTACTAACATTCTCACCTTTACAGTCGCCACCTCCTGTTTCCCATCCTCCTACCCACCTAGATGGTAAGTTCCCACGGGAATAAGGCCCTTGTTTGTTAAATTTTGTCTTATATTTTCCGTTGTACTTATCTCTGTACCCATGGACAGTGCTGCGGAATCTGCTGATGCTTTATAACTAAATAATAATAATAATAATAATAAATATAGGACACAGGAACTTGCAATCTAGAGAAGAAAATATGTTAGAACACATTGAGAGGGCTGTTGGCTGGCTAAATTAAGAATGAAAGTGATTCAGGGCAAAGTGAAATCCATTGCAAAATTATGTAGGTCATAGCTTATTGATACAATTAATTATTTGGGGATCGTTTGAAGCTTGGTGGGAAATTGGACAGAGCAGTTAATTCCATAGTGTTGGCATTGTATTTATTATCAGGGTTTGCCATACTCATTATCTATACAAGGCCAAAGATAGATAGTCTGACAGACAGCTATATAAATAGACAGAGAGGTAGATTATAGATAGATAGCCAGACAGACAGATAGATATATAGATAGACAGAGAGGTAGATAGGCAGACAGAGAGAATGATAGATAGATAGATAGATAGATAGCCAGACAGACAGATAGATATATAGATAGACAGAGAGGTAGATAGACAGAACGATAGATCGATGATAGATAGGCAGACAGAGAGAATGATAGATAGATAGATAGATAGACAGACAGAGAGTTAGATTATAGACAGAAAGACAGACATAACAATAGATAGATAAACTAACAGACAGAGAGAAAGATGATAGATAGACAGACAGACAGAACGATAGATAGATAGATAGATAGATAGATAGATAGATAGATAGATAGATAGAGAGATAGATGCTAGACAGAAAGACAGACATAACAATAGAAAATTGACAGAGAGGTAGATGATAGATGATAGACAGAAAAACAGACAAAACAATATATAGATAGATGATAGATAGATTGATAATGTCTACATGAAAGACAGATAGATGATATAATAGTACAAACAGAATGAGTAGAAACAGTTTAGTGCTTATTAACAATAGCATAATAAATATACATTCCCCTTTATCCTTAAAGGGACAGTCTACACCAGAATATTTATTGTTTTAAAATATAAATAATCCTTTTATTACCCATTCCCTAGTTTCGCATAACCAACGCAGTTATATTAATATACGTTTTACCTCTGTGATTATCTTGTATCTAAGCCTCTGCAAACTGGCCCTAATTTCTGTTATTTTGACAGACTTGCATTTTAGCCAATCAGTGCTGGATTCTTAGGAACTCCATGTGCGTGAGCACAGTGTTATTTATATGAAACACATGAACTAACACCCTCTAGTGGTGAAAAACCTTCAAGGGTTTAAAAAATAGCATATAAACCTCCTAGATTTAGCTTTCAACTAAGAATACCAAGAAAAATTGGTAAAAAAAGAAGTAAATTGGAAAATTGTTTAAAATGACATGCCCTATCTGAATAATGAAAGTTTGTTTTGGACTAGACTGTCCCTTTAATTCAACTTTAAGGAAGAAGAAAGTTTGATAATGTTTATATGTTGTTGTTTTTTAACTCAATCTCTCCATAGTAAATGCTCTATGGCCAGTTACCATTAAAGGGATATAAAACCCTCTTTCAGATTCAGACAGAACAACTGTCCTAATTACTTCTATTATCACAATCTCTTTGTTTTCTTGTTATCCTTTGTTGCAAAGCAGGGATTTAATCTCAGGAGAGTGCAAGTGTCTGCATTACTATATGGCAACAATGTTATACATTAGCAAGAGCACTAGAGGGCAGCACTATTTCCTGTCATGTAGGGCTCCAGACCAGTGCATGCTACCTATCTAGATATCTCTTTAACAAAGAATAACATAAGAACAATGCCATTTTAATAATATAAGTAAATTGGAAACTTTTTTTTTATTACATTGTATTCTCTATTTGATTCACAAAAGAAAAGTTTTGGGTTACATGTCACATGCATGCTCACTTGTTAGTCCCATGAGGCACCTGGGTTACATGTCAGATGTATGCTCACTTGTTAGTCCCATGAGGCACCTGGGTTACATGTCAGATGTATGCTCACTTGTTAGTCCCATGATGCACCTGGGTTACATGTCAGATGTATGCTCACTTGTTAGTCCCATGAGGCACCTGGGTTACATGTCAGATGTATGCTCACTTGTTAGTCCCATGATGCACCTGGGTTACATGTCAGATGTATGCTCACTTGTTAGTCCCATGATGCACCTGTGTTACATGTCAGATGTATGCTCACTTGTTAGTCCCATGAGGCACCTGGGTTACATGTCAGATGTATGCTCACTTGTTAGTCCCATGATGCACCTGGATTACATGTCAGATGTATGCTCACTTGTTAGTCCCATGATGCACCTGGGTTACATGTCAGATGTATGCTCACTTGTTAGTCCCATGAGGCACCTGGGTTACATGTCAGATGTATGCTCACTTGTTAGTCCCATGATGCACCTGGGTTACATGTCAGATGTATGCTCACTTGTTAGTCCCATGATGCACCTGGGTTACATGTCAGATGTATGCTCACTTGTTAGTCCCATGAGGCACCTGGGTTACATGTCAGATGTATGCTCACTTGTTAGTCCCATGATGCACCTGGGTTACATGTCAGATGTATGCTCACTTGTTAGTCCCATGATGCACCTGGGTTACATGTCAGATGTATGCTCACTTGTTAGTCCCATGAGGCACCTGGGTTACATGTCAGATGTATGCTCACTTGTTAGTCCCATGAGGCACCTGCGTTACATGTCAGATGTATGCTCACTTGTTAGTCCCATGAGGCACCTGGGTTACATGTCAGATGTATGCTCACTTGTTAGTCCAATGAGGCACCTGGGTTACATGTCAGATGTATGCTCACTTGTTAGTCCCATGAGGCACCTGGGTAACATGTCAGATGTGTGCTCACTTGTTAGTCCCATGAGGCACCTGGGTTACATGTCAGATGTATGCTCACTTGTTAGTCCCATGAGGCACCTGCGTTACATGTCAGATGTATGCTCACTTGTTAGTCCCATGAGGCACCTGGGTTACATGTCAGATGTATGCTCACTTGTTAGTCCCATGATGCACCTGGGTTACATGTCAGATGTATGCTCACTTGTTAGTCCCATGAGGCACCTGGGTTACATGTCAGATGTATGCTCACTTGTTAGTCCCATGAGGCACCTGGGTTACATGTCAGATGTATGCTCACTTGTTAGTCCCATGATGCACCTGGGTTACATGTCAGATGTATGCTCACTTGTTAGTCCCATGAGGCACCTGGGTTACATGTCAGATGTATGCTCACTTGTTAGTCCCATGAGGCACCTGCGTTACATGTCAGATGTATGCTCACTTGTTAGTCCCATGAGGCACCTGGGTTACATGTCAGATGTATGCTCACTTGTTAGTCCCATGAGGCACCTGGGTTACATGTCAGATGTATGCTCACTTGTTAGTCCCATGAGGCACCTGGGTTACATGTCAGATGTATGCTCACTTGTTAGTCCCATGAGGCACCTGGGTTACATGTCAGATGTATGCTCACTTGTTAGTCCCATGATGCACCTGGGTTACATGTCAGATGTATGCTCACTTGTTAGTCCCATGATGCACCTGGGTTACATGTCAGATGTATGCTCACTTGTTAGTCCCATGAGGCACCTGGGTTACATGTCAGATGTATGCTCACTTGTTAGTCCCATGATGCACCTGGGTTACATGTCAGATGTATGCTCACTTGTTAGTCCCATGAGGCACCTGGGTTACATGTCAGATGTATGCTCACTTGTTAGTCCCATGAGGCATCTGCGTTACATGTCAGATGTATGCTCACTTGTTAGTCCCATGAGGCACCTGGGTTACATGTCAGATGTATGCTCACTTGTTAGTCCGATGATGCACCTGGGTTACATGTCAGATGTATGCTCACTTGTTAGTCCCATGATGCACCTGGGTTACATGTCAGATGTATGCTCACTTGTTAGTCCCATGATGCACCTGGGTTACATGTCAGATGTATGCTCACTTGTTAGTCCCATGAGGCACCTGGGTTACATGTCAGATGTATGCTCACTTGTTAGTCCCATGAGGCACCTGCGTTACATGTCAGATGTATGCTCACTTGTTAGTCCCATGAGGCACCTGGGTTACATGTCAGATGTATGCTCACTTGTTAGTGCCATGAGGCACCTGGGTTACATGTCAGATGCATGCTCACTTGTTAGTCCCATGATGCACCTGGGTTACATGTCAGATGTATGCTCACTTGTTAGTCCCATGAGGCACCTGGGTTACATGTCAGATGTATGCTCACTTGTTAGTCCCATGAGGCACCTGGGTTACATGTCAGATGTATGCTCACTTGTTAGTCCCATGAGGCACCTGCGTTACATGTCAGATGTATGCTCACTTGTTTGTCCCATGAGGCACCTGGGTTACATGTCAGATGTATGCTCACTTGTTAGTCCCATGAGGCACCTGGGTTACATGTCAGATGTATGCTCACTTGTTAGTCCCATGAGGCACCTGGGTTACATGTCAGATGTATGCTCACTTGTTAGTCCCATGATGCACCTGGGTTACATGTCAGATGTATGCTCACTTGTTAGTCCCATGAGGCACATGGGTTACATGTCAGATGTATGCTCACTTGTTAGTCCCATGATGCACCTGGGTTACATGTCAGATGTATGCTCACTTGTTAGTCCCATGAGGCACCTGGGTTACATGTCAGATGTATGCTCACTTGTTAGTCCCATGAGGCACCTGCGTTACATGTCAGATGTATGCTCACTTGTTAGTCCCATGAGGCACCTGGGTTACATGTCAGATATATGCTCACTTGTTAGTCCCATGAGGCACCTGGGTTACATGTCAGATGTATGCTCACTTGTTAGTCCCATGAGGCACCTGGGTTACATGTCAGATGTATGCTCACTTGTTAGTCCCATGAGGCACCTGGGTTACATGTCAGATGTATGCTCACTTGTTAGTCCCATGAGGCACCTGGGTTACATGTCAGATGTATGCTCACATGTTAGTCCCATGAGGCACCTGGGTTACATGTCAGATGTATGCTCACTTGTTAGTCCCATGAGGCACCTGGGTTACATGTCAGATGTATGCTCACTTGTTAGTCCCATGAGGCACCTGGGTTACATGTCAGATGTATGCTCACTTGTTAGTCCCATGAGGCACCTGGGTTACATGTCAGATGTATGCTCACTTGTTAGTCCCATGAGGCACCTGGGTTACATGTCAGAATTATGCTCACTTGTTAGTCCCATGAGGCACCTGGGTTACATGTCAGATGTATGCTCACTTGTTAGTCCCATGATGCACCTGGGTTACATGTCAGATGTATGCTAACTTGTTAGTCCCATGAGGCACCTGGGTTACATGGCAGATGTATGCTCACTTGTTAGTCCCATGATGCACCTGGGTTACTTGTCAGATGTATGCTCACTTGTTAGTCCCATGAGGCACCTGGGTTACATGTCAGATGTATGCTCACTTGTTAGTCCCATGAGGCACCTGCGTTACATGTCAGATGTATGCTCACTTGTTAGTCCCATGAGGCACCTGGGTTACATGTCAGATGTATGCTCACTTGTTAGTCCCATGAGGCACCTGGGTTACATGTCAGATGTATGCTCACTTGTTAGTCCCATGAGGCACCTGGGTTACATGTCAGATGTATGCTCACTTGTTAGTCCCATGAGGCACCTGGGTTACATGTCAGATGTATGCTCACTTGTTAGTCCCATGAGGCACCTGCGTTACATGTCAGATGTATGCTCACTTGTTAGTCCCATGAGGCACCTGGGTTACATGTCAGATGTATGCTCACTTGTTAGTCCCATGAGGCACCTGGGTTACATGTCAGATGTATGCTCACTTGTTAGTCCCATGAGGCACCTGCGTTACATGTCAGATGTATGCTCACTTGTTAGTCCCATGAGGCACCTGCGTTACATGTCAGATGTATGCTCACTTGTTAGTCCCATGAGGCACCTGGGTTACATGTCAGATGTATGCTCACTTGTTAGTCCCATGAGGCACCTGGGTTACATGTCAGATGTATGCTCACTTGTTAGTCCCATGAGGCACCTGCGTTACATGTCAGATGTATGCTCACTTGTTAGTCCCATGAGGCACCTGCGTTACATGTCAGATGTATGCTCACTTGTTAGTCCCATGAGGCACCTGGGTTGTAATAAAGTTACTGGACACATTTTGAGGTTAGATATTTTCCTGTGTCAGCTCTTACATATTTGTTATATCACTTATAAGTAAGTCAATATATGGGCAACATGCCCTTAAACACTCTTTTCATTTCTCTTTAACCCCTTAATGACTGCAGCACTTTTCCATTTTCTGTCCGTTTGGGACCAAGGCTATTTTTACATTTTTGCGGTGTTTGTGTTTAGCTGTAATTTTCGTCTTACTCATTTACTGTACCCACACATATTATATACCGTTTTTCTCGCCATTAAATGGACTTTCAAAAGATACCATTATTTTCATCATATCTTATAATTTACTATAAAAAAACATTATAAAATATGAGGAAAAAATGGAAAAAAACACACTTTTTCTAACTTTGACCCCCAAAATCTGTTACACATCTACAACCACCAAAAAACACCCATGCTAAATAGTTTCTAAATTTTGTCCTGAGTTTAGAAATACCCAATGTTTACATGTTCTTTGCTTTTTTTGCAAGTTATAGGGCCATAAATAAAAGTAGCACTTTGCTATTTCCAAACCACTTTTTTTTCAAAATTATCGCTAGGTACATTGGGACACTAATATCTTTCAGGAATCCCTGAATATCCATTGACATGTATATATTTTTTTTCGAAGACATCCCAAAGTATTGATCTAGGCCCATTTTGGTATATTTCATGCCACTATTTCACCGCCAAATGCGATCAAATAAAAAAAATTGTTCACTTTTTCACAAATTTTTTCACAAAGTTTAGGTTTCTCACTGAAATTATTTACAAACAACTTATGCAATTATTGCATAAATGATTGTAAATGCTTCTCTGGGATCCCCTTTGTTCAGAAATAGCAGACATATATGGCTTTGGCGTTGCTTTTTGGTAATTAGAAGGCTGCTAAATGCCACTGCGCACAATACGTGTATTATGCTCAGCAGTGAAGGGGTTAATTAGGGAGCATGTAGGGAGCTTCTAGGGTTAATTTTAGCTTTAGTGTAGTGTAGTAGACAACCCCAAGTATTGATCTAGGCCCATTTTGGTATATTCCATGCCACCATTTCACCGCCAAATGCGATCAAATTAAAAAAAACGTTAATTTTTTCACAATTTTAGGTTTCTCACTGAAATCATTTACAAACAGCTTGTGCAATTATGGCACAAATGGTTGTAAATGCTTCTCTGGGATGCCCTTTGTTCAGAAATAGCAGACATATATGACTTTGGCGTTGCTTTTTGGTAATTAGAAAGTCGCTAAATGCTGCTGCGCATCACACGTGTATTATGGCTAGCAGTGAAGGGGTTAATTAGGTAGTTTGTAGGGAGCTTGCAGGGTTAATTTTAGCTTTAGTGTAGAGATCAGCCTCCCACCTGACACATCCCACCCCCTGATCCCTCCCAAACAGCTCCCTTCCCTCCCCCATCCCACAATTGTCCCCGCCATCTTAAGTACTGGCAGAAAGTCTGCCAGTACTAAAATAAAAGTTTTTGGGGGTTTTTTTAAAAGAAAAAAAAAAGCATATTTACATATGCTGTGTTTAGGATCCCCCCTTAACCCCCAACCTCCCTGATCCCCCCCAAAACAGCTCTCTAAGCCTCCCCCTCAGCCTTATTGGGGGCCATCTTGGGTACTGGCAGCTGTCTGCCAGTACCCAGTTTGAACAATCAAATGTTTATTTTTTTATTTTTTTTTATTTTTTCTGTAGTGTAGCTCCCCCCCCCCACTCACCAACCCCCACCACCTAAATTACACCTAATGGGTTTTTTTTTTACATTAAATGTCCCACTTTTATTTAGCTTTGGGACACATTTTTTCTGTAGTGTAGCGGCTCCCACCCGCTCCCTCCCCGTGCACGCGCCCTCCCCCTCGTGCACGTGCGCGCGCCCGCGCGCTCCCCCGGTCTTCCCCGCCCACGATCCCGCCCCCCTCCACATGAACAGGGCCATCGATGGCCGCCACCCACCTCCCATACCGGCTCCCACCCACCAACGATACCGGCCATCGATGTCCGGTGCAGAGAGGGCCACAGAGTGGCTCTCTCTGCATCGGATGGCCGTAAAAGGTTATTGCAGGATGCCTCCATATCGAGGCATCACTGCAATAACCGGAAAGCAGCTGGAAGCGAGCAGGATCGCTTCCAGCTGCTTTCCACACCAAGGACGTGCAGGGTACGTTCTCAGGCGTTAACTGCCTTTTTTCTGAGGACGTACCCTGCACGTCCTCGGTCATTAAGGGGTTAAAGAAATATGAACCCCCAAAAAAGTATTTTGCGATTCAAACAGAGCATCCAATTTTTTTTTTTTAAAACTTCCATTGTACTTCAATTATTAAATTTGCTATTTCCCATGGTATATGGTATTCTGTGTTGAAGAGATACCTAGGTAGTTGTCATATAGAACATCAGACACATGCACGCTCCTGAGGTTATGTCCTTGCTTTTCAACAAAAGATATAAAGAGCACAAATAAAATTTGATAATAGAAGTCAATTAGAAAGTTGTTTAAAACTGCACATTCTATTTAAATAATGAAAGAAAAATTTAGAGTTTCATGTCCCTTTAATGACTAAATTGCCAGGCTAAAACTAGCATTAAGACGGCCTAGATAGTTTTTGAAGCATTACTGCCCAATTTCACACTTTGGGCCAGATTGTAGCTTTGAATGTAGCTTTGGATCACCTTTTGCTGTACCTGATAGTTAAGAAGCCGTGGTCAGGTCATCAGACCGCTGCTTCTTAACCTATATGCCGACTCTAAACTGGAGTTTTTAAATGCCCCTTGTCTGCCCAGGGTGATTGACAACCCTTGCTTGTGTGCGATTGGCTGCACACCAGCAGGGGGTGTGGCTTGTGCAATGATAAATGCATGCAGCGTATTGCTGCCGTCAGCTCCCATTCTGATCAGACATTGATGGAAATGTCCGCCCAGGCTTGACAAATGGACCCCTATATCTGTACCATAAAAGTTTAGTTTTGACTTACATGTCCTTTTAAGAAGCACGAGTAAAATCACACACGCAAAATGGGTTTCTGCATAGGCTTTTCGGAATTAATGTAGCAGTAAAGCAGAAAAGAGTAAAAAAAGATAAGAGACAAATCATTTCCTCTTTGGCCTGTATTCTTCCAATCACACCTAAGCTACAGCGGATTTACACCAGATCATTCTTTACAGTATTTAGTCTCTAGGAAAGTACAAGACTGCAAATATACTATGTGACTTTAATTAACACATTTGCTCGACCACTCATCCAAATGACAAAGAGGTTTCTACTGCTGCTTTATGTTCCTTGAAAAACCTATTATTCCTAATATCATTTTGATAAAATGACAGCAGTTGGGGGCCCTGTTATGTTAGTCAAAGAACTATAAGTGTGAATCATTGAACCGTACTCAAATAAAAATTCTGTGCAGACATTCTCATGTTAAATGGCATTTCTCACTCGCTCATAACTTTGCCCGTTGAGGGCCATTAAGTCAGCTCCCTTCCGCTTCCTCCACATATCACAAATTACATCCCTAATTTAGTTTCATTACCTTCCATATGATTATGGGAAAATAGAAAAGAACAAAGTGTTTATAACAATCAGAGATTCCGCAAACCGCACAGTGGTATTTTTAATTCGCTACAGCGTTTTTTTGTTTTGTTTTTCTCCTCCTGAACATAATTAGTAACTCAATAAAAAGGTTTAACAATGAATACAAATTATGTTAGCTGAGTAGCAACATATACTGTGATATATATATAAAAAAGGTGTTTTTTTATTATGTATTGTCCAAACCTGTGGTAAAAATATATCAGCATGAAATGTATGAAGAAAAGGTCAACAATTTAGAGCTATACCCTTTAGGATTAATCGATTAGACCAGTGACGGCGAAACTTGACCCTGCAGATGTTTCAGAACTACATTTCCCATGATACTAACTTAGGCACTCTGAAGTCAAGTCAAGCATCATGGGAAATCACTGGATTAGATAGTCAGCTGGCTTTAGTATGTGTTCAAAAGTCAGGATCATTAGTTCAAATCTTACCAAGAACATTTTTTCATGCAAAATAAACAAATAAATAACCTAGTTAATGCTGATCTTTCATATACACAATAAAACAAAATCTGAGAAGGATTAAATTATATTTTTAAAGTATATTAAAATGTTTAAAATACAGTATTTGTGTTTCCTACGTAAAACATGTTTTCCATACTCTAGAACCTCTTTAAAGGCGACAATGCATATTATAGATGCTTGACTTGAAACAATAGTTTTTTTTCCATGTATTTCCTACATGAATGGGCTGTATTGTGTGGTACTGAATGTACAGTTATAATAGTCACAAACATAGGCTTCCATCTGTCTTGTTTTTGTGTCATATATGGTGATTAGACAGGATAGACATACAGTCATACAGATAGACACAGTGGGGCCTATTTATGAAAGGCTTGTTGAACATGATCCGACATTGCAGATCATGCACGACAGACCTCACTGAATGCGGAGAGCAATACACCCGCCAGAAACACGGGGCTTCAAGCACCATACGGAGCTTGATAGATAGGCCCCATAGGGGCCGAATTATCAAGCTCTGAATAGAGCTTGATGCCCCTGTTTCCGCGCGAAGACATCAGGCTTGCCGGAAACAGCAGTTATGAAGCAGCGGTCTTCATTGATGTCTGTCGGACATGTTGGACAGACCGATGATAAATCGGCCTCATAGGGTTATATTACAAGTGAGGCGCAAACGGTTTTGCGCTAGCGTAATTGTTTTTTTGAGAGACATTTTCATTTTGCTGATATGCGAAATCGCAATTACACTAGCGCAGTCGCCCTTTATGCTTCAATCCTTTCTGCGATTTCAGAGCTGTGGTTAACTGTTTTCCAAAACTAAAAAATTGCACAAAACACTTCAAAAATGCATTACAAAGTACAGAAGTACAGTTACACTCATAATAACTCTGTCTAATAAAATTATTTCACAAAAAAATAGAGCACAAAAAAGTTGTAAGGGTTTAAAGATTATATATACTGTATATATATATATATATATATGTCTATATATATATGTACATACATATATATTTATGTATTTATATGTGTATATATGTATTTACAGTCATATAAACACATATAAAAACATTAATATATATGTACACATATATAGAAATATATATATAAGTGATGTTAAAAAAATCTTGCGAAAGAATCCAGATTAAAGGTGGCACGCAAAAAGATATGTTATATAAAGTGAAAATTTTCAAAAATGTGTCTTAAGATTATTAGACTCTTTTTACAATAGTGTTGCAATATTGACCGACCAAGTATTGGCAGGTTGTTTAAAAAATTCTGTATAGCAAATGCTTTTTATAAAGTGTAGAAAACTTGTGCTAAACAAAGCAATTGGAAAATAAAACAATTACGTGTAAAAAAGGATTTGTAGTAATAATTACGTCAGTTCATACGGCTTGTATCCGTGAAAAAACTATTTAGCAGATTGCGGTGATCTACTGGTGAAGTATACGAATCTGAAGGCAGCTCCACTTTAGAATACGATACAGATTCTCCTTTGTAGATTCAAAAAGACAAGGGGTGCCTCATCTCTTTTTACATATATAAGTGCATTATAGCTTTTTGCCATTAAGTAGATGAAAACATGATAAAACATATATATACAATATTAATATCTAATAAAGATTTTAACTATGTATTTACTGTAAATATTTCACATTTACTAATGTGAATATGCTATGCTCTATGCGCGATGGTTGTTTGCTTTTTTCAACATTTTTTTCCCATTGACTTCTATGGGGAATGCGAAAAGGTGATGGAGTTTGCGCGATATCGGGTGTTAGGTTTGTCCCCCATATTTTTTGCTCCATTGATCTCAATGGGGGAATACATTCACGTGCACATGGAAAATTAAGTTTGATTTTCGCACTATTCAGGTTAACGCTAGCGCAAAATACAAACGCAACCCCGCAAGCATAAAAATTCAAATTCAAGCGGACTTTTTGTTTATGCAAAAAAAAAAAATACTGCTCCACTTCTATCTAGCTCATAGATACTTAGATAGACAGAGAGATAGATAGAGAGTGAGAGAGAGAGAGAGACTCATACAGACAGATAGATAGATAGATAGACTCATACAGACAGATAGATAGAGAGAGAGACTCATACAGACAGAGAGACTCATACAGATAGATAGAGAGACTCATACAGACAGATAGAGAGACTCATACAGACAGATAGATAGACTCATACAGACAGATAGATAGACTCATACAGACAGATAGAGAGACTCATACAGACAGATAGAGAGACTCATACAGACAGATAGAGAGACTCATACAGACAGATAGATAGACTCATACAGACAGATAGAGAGACTCATACAGACAGATAGAGAGACTCATACAGACAGATAGATAGAGAGACTCATATAGATAGATAGATAGATAGATAGATAGAGAGACTCATACAGACAGATAGATAGAGAGACTCATACAGACAGATAGATAGACTCATACAGACAGATAGATAGAGAGACTCATACAGACAGATAGATAGACTCATACAGACAGATAGATAGACTCATACAGACAGATAGATAGAGAGACTCATACAGATAGATAGAGAGACTCATACAGACAGATAGACTCATACAGATAGATAGAGAGACTCATACAGACAGATAGACTCATACAGATAGATAGAGAGACTCATACAGACAGATAGATAGAGAGACTCATACAGACAGATAGATAGAGAGACTCATACAGACAGATAGATAGAGAGACTCATACAGACAGATAGAGAGACTCATACAGATAGATAGAGAGACTCATACAGACAGATAGAGAGACTCATACAGACAGATAGATAGAGAGACTCATACAGACAGATAGAGAGACTCATACAGACAGATAGAGAGACTCATACAGACAGATAGAGAGACTCATACAGACAGATAGAGAGACTCATACAGACAGATAGAGAGACTCATACAGACAGATAGAGAGACTCATACAGATAGATAGAGAGACTCATACAGACAGATAGATAGAGAGACTCATACAGATAGATAGAGAGACTCATACAGACAGATAGAGAGACTCATACAGATAGATAGAGAGACTCATACAGATAGATAGAGAGACTCATACAGACAGATAGAGAGACTCATACAGACAGATAGAGAGACTCATACAGATAGATAGAGAGACTCATACAGATAGATAGAGAGACTCATACAGACAGATAGATAGAGAGACTCATACAGACAGATAGAGAGACTCATACAGACAGATAGAGAGACTCATACAAACAGATAGATAGAGAGACTCATACAGATAGATAGAGAGACTCATACAGACAGATAGAGAGACTCATACAGATAGATAGAGAGACTCATACAGATAGAGAGACTCATACAGACAGATAGATAGAGAGACTCATACAGACAGATAGAGAGACTCATACAGATAGATAGAGAGACTCATACAGACAGATAGAGAGACTCATACAAACAGATAGATAGAGAGAGAGACTCATACCGATAGATAGAGAGACTCATACAGACAGATAGAGAGACTCATACAGACAGATAGATAGAGAGAGAGACTCATACAGACAGATAGAGAGACTCATACAGATAGATAGAGAGACTCATACAGACAGATAGAGAGACTCATACAGACAGATAGAGAGACTCATACAGACAGATAGATAGACTCATACAGACAGATAGATAGAGAGACTCATACATACAGATAGACTCATACAGATAGATAGAGAGACTCATACAGACAGATAGATAGAGAGACTCATACAGATAGATAAAGAGACTCATACAGATAGAGAGACTCATACAGACAGATAGATAGAGAGACTCATACAGACAGATAGATAGATAGAGAGACTCATACAGACAGATAGAGAGACTCATACAGACAGATAGAGAGACTCATACAGATAGATAGAGAGACTCATACAGACAGATAGAGAGACTCATACAGACAGATAGAGAGACTCATACAGATAGATAGAGACTCATACAGATAGATAGAGAGACTCATACAGATAGATAGAGAGACTCATACAGACAGATAGAGAGACTCATACAGACAGATAGATAGAGAGACTCATACAGATAGATAGAGAGACTCATACAGATAGATAGAGAGACTCATACAGACAGATAGAGAGACTCATACAGACAGATAGATAGAGAGACTCATACAGACAGATAGATAGAGAGACTCATACAGACAGATAGAGAGACTCATACAGACAGATAGAGAGACTCATACAGACAGATAGAGAGACTCATACAGATAGATAGAGAGACTCATACAGATAGATAGAGAGACTCATACAGACAGATAGATATAGAGACTCATACAGACAGATAGATAGAGAGACTCATACAGACAGATAGAGAGACTCATACAGATAGATAGAGAGACTCATACAGACAGATAGAGAGACTCATACAAACAGATAGATAGAGAGAGAGACTCATACCGATAGATAGAGAGACTCATACAGACAGATAGAGAGACTCATACAGACAGATAGATAGAGAGAGAGACTCATACAGACAGATAGAGAGACTCATACAGATAGATAGAGAGACTCATACAGACAGATAGAGAGACTCATACAGACAGATAGATAGAGAGACTCATACAGATAGATAGAGAGACTCATACAGACAGATAGATAGAGAGACTCATACAGATAGATAGAGAGACTCATACAGACAGATAGATAGAGAGACTCATACAGACAGATAGATAGAGAGACTCATACAGACAGATAGAGAGACTCATACAGATAGATAGAGAGACTCATACAGACAGATAGAGAGACTCATACAGACAGATAGATAGAGAGACTCATACAGACAGATAGATAGAGAGACTCATACAGATAGATAGAGAGACTCATACAGACAGATAGATAGAGAGACTCATACAGACAGATAGATAGAGAGACTCATACAGATAGAGAGACTCATACAGACAGATAGATAGAGAGACTCATACAGATAGATAGAGAGACTCATACAGACAGATAGATAGACTCATACAGATAGATAGAGAGACTCATACAGACAGATAGAGAGACTCATACAGACAGATAGATAGAGAGAGAGACTCATACAGACAGATAGAGAGACTCATACAGACAGATAGATAGACTCATACAGACAGATAGATAGAGAGACTCATACAGACAGATAGACTCATACAGATAGATAGAGAGACTCATACAGACAGATAGATAGAGAGACTCATACAGATAGATAAAGAGACTCATACAGATAGAGAGACTCATACAGACAGATAGATAGAGAGACTCATACAGACAGATAGATAGATAGAGAGACTCATACAGACAGATAGAGAGACTCATACAGACAGATAGAGAGACTCATACAGATAGATAGAGAGACTCATACAGACAGATAGAGAGACTCATACAGACAGATAGAGAGACTCATACAGATAGATAGAGACTCATACAGATAGATAGAGAGACTCATACAGATAGATAGAGAGACTCATACAGACAGATAGAGAGACTCATACAGACAGATAGAGAGACTCATACAGATAGATAGAGACTCATACAGATAGATAGAGAGACTCATACAGATAGATAGAGAGACTCATACAGACAGATAGATAGAGAGACTCATACAGACAGATAGATAGAGAGACTCATACAGACAGATAGATAGAGAGACTCATACAGACAGATAGAGAGACTCATACAGACAGATAGAGAGACTCATACAGATAGATAGAGAGACTCATACAGACAGATAGAGAGACTCATACAGACAGATAGATAGAGAGACTCATACAGACAGATAGAGAGACTCATACAGACAGACAGATAGAGAGACTCATACAGACAGATAGAGAGACTCATACAGACAGATAGAGAGACTCATACAGACAGATAGAGAGACTCATACAGACAGATAGAGAGACTCATACAGACAGATAGAGAGACTCATACAGACGGATAGAGAGACTCATACAGACAGATAGAGAGACTCATACAGACAGATAGAGAGACTCATACAGACAGATAGAGAGACTCATACAGACAGATAGAGAGACTCATACAGACAGATAGAGAGACTCATACAGACAGATAGAGAGACTCATACAGACAGATAGAGAGACTCATACAGACAGATAGATAGAGAGACTCATACAGATAGATAGATAGATAGATAGATAGATAGAGAGACTCATACAGACAGATAGATAGAGAGACTCATACAGACAGATAGAGAGACTCATACAGACAGATAGAGAGACTCATACAGACAGATAGATAGAGAGACTCATACAGATAGATAGATAGATAGATAGAGAGACTCATACAGACAGATAGATAGAGAGACTCATACAGACAGATAGATAGAGAGACTCATACAGATAGATAGATAGATAGATAGATAGAGAGACTCATACAGACAGATAGATAGAAAGACTCATACAGACAGATAGAGAGACTCATACAGACAGATAGAGAGACTCATACAGATAGATAGAGAGACTCATACAGACAGATAGAGACTCATACAAACAGATAGATAGAGAGAGAGACTCATACAGATAGATAGAGAGACTCATACAGACAGATAGACTCATACAGATAGATAGAGAGACTCATACAGACAGATAGACTCATACAGACAGATAGAGAGACTCATACAGATAGATAGAGAGACTCATACAGACAGATAGAGACTCATACAAACAGATAGATAGAGAGAGAGACTCATACAGATAGATAGAGAGACTCATACAGACAGATAGACTCATACAGATAGAGAGAGAGACTCATACAGATAGATAGAGAGACTCATACAGATAGATAGAGAGACTCATACAGACAGATAGAGAGACTCATACAGACAGATAGATAGAGAGACTCATACAGATAGATAGAGAGACTCATACAGATAGATAGAGAGACTCATACAGACAGATAGATAGAGAGACTCATACAGATAAATAGAGAGACTCATACAGATAGATAGAGAGACTCATACAGATAGATAGAGAGACTCATACAGACAGATAGAGAGACTCATACAGACAGACAGATAGATAGATAGATAGATAGATAGATAGAGAGAGAGACTCATACAGACAGATAGAGAGACTCATACAGACAGATAGAGAGACTCATACAGACAGATAGAGAGACTCATACAGACAGATAGATAGAGAGACTCATACAGACAGATAGATAGAGAGACTCATACAGACAGATAGATAGAGAGACTCATACAGATAGATAGAGAGACTCATACAGACAGATAGAGAGACTCATACAGACAGATAGATAGAGAGACTCATACAGATAGATAGAGAGACTCATACAGACAGATAGAGAGACTCATACAGATAGATAGAGAGACTCATACAGATAGATAGAGAGACTCATACAGACAGATAGAGAGACTCATACAGATAGATAGAGAGACTCATACAGACAGATAGATAGAGAGACTCATACAGACAGATAGATAGAGAGACTCATACAGATAGATAGAGAGACTCATACAGACAGATAGATAGAGAGACTCATACAGACAGATAGAGAGACTCATACAGATAGATAGAGAGACTCATACAGACAGACAGATAGATAGATAGAGAGAGAGACTCATACAGACAGATAGAGAGACTCATACAGACAGATAGAGAGACTCATACAGACAGACAGATAGATAGATAGAGAGAGAGACTCATACAGACAGATAGAGAGACTCATACAGACAGATAGAGAGATTCATACAGACAGACAGATAGATAGATAGAGAGAGAGACTCATACAGACAGATAGAGAGACTCATACAGACAGATAGAGAGACTCATACAGACAGATAGATAGAGAGACTCATACAGATAGATAGAGAGACTCATACAGACAGATAGAGAGACTCATACAGACAGATA
This sequence comes from Bombina bombina, assembly GCF_027579735.1. Lineage (NCBI taxonomy): Eukaryota > Metazoa > Chordata > Amphibia > Anura > Bombinatoridae > Bombina > Bombina bombina. Next base: position 1,119,307,650 of record NC_069503.1, read on the forward strand.
GAGAGACTCATACAGACAGATAGAGAGACTCATACAGACAGATAGATAGAGAGACTCATACAGACAGATAGATAGAGAGACTCATACAGACAGATAGATAGAGAGACTCATACAGATAGATAGAGAGACTCATACAGACAGATAGATAGAGAGACTCATACAGACAGATAGAGAGACTCATACAGATAGATAGAGAGACTCATACAGACAGATAGATAGAGAGACTCATACAGATAGATAGAAAGACTCATACAGACAGACAGATAGAGAGACTCATACAGATAGATAGAGAGACTCATACAGACAGATAGAGAGACTCATACAGACAGATAGATAGATAGAGAGACTCATACAGATAGATAGAGAGACTCATACAGACAGATAGATAGAGAGACTCATACAGATAGATAGAGAGACTCATACAGACAGATAGATAGAGAGACTCATACAGACAGATAGATAGAGAGACTAATACAGACAGATAGAGAGACTCATACAGACAGATAGAGAGACTCATACAGATAGATAGAGAGACTCATACAGATAGATAGAGAGACTCATACAGACAGATAGATAGAGAGACTCATACAGATAGATAGAGAGACTCATACAGACAGATAGATAGAGAGACTCATACAGACAGATAGATAGAGAGACTCATACAGACAGATAGAGAGACTCATACAGACAGATAGAGAGACTCATACAGATAGAGAGACTCATACAGATAGATAGAGAGACTCATACAGACAGACAGATAGAGAGACTCATACAGATAAATAGAGAGACTCATACAGATAGATAGAGAGACTCATACAGATAAATAGAGAGACTCATACAGACAGATAGAGAGACTCATACAGACAGATAGAGAGACTCATACAGACAAATAGATAGATAGAGAGACTCATACAGACAAATAGATGGATGAATCTCTCTCAGTGAGTGTTGTAGGAAATTGTGATATAAAACTCTATGATCTTGTAGTAAGTGTTTATTAAAAACTGAAATGTCTTTATCGAATAACTTCTGCACTAAATACATAAATAAATAAATACATAAATAAATAAATACATAAATAAATAAATAAATACATACATAAATAAATAAATAAATAAATAGTGGTGTAATAACAAAATATCACTTTACCCTATGGAGTATATATAGCATGCTGCTGATGCAGCTGTTTCCGCGCGTCGGAAACAAAAGTTAAGAAGCAGCGCCAATTGGCCGTGCATGTGCAGGGGGCAGCATTGCACAAGCAGTTCACTAGAAATGCTTGTGCAATGTTAAATCCTGACATGCTGTCGGCATTTAGCGATGCCGGGCGGTCATGTTCCACTACAGCAAATCATGTCCGTCCAACAGTTGTTATATCGACCCCTATATCGTATGCTAAATATTTTATCTTATGGGGCACTATACAAAGTTACTAGAAGCATTCAGCTGCAGTATAAGAATATTAGATCATTACTCAGTATTGATCCCAGTGGCTGCGCAGAGAGGTAGAGGATATTGAATCACAACAAGTATGGATTTCAGTTTATAATTGACCACTAATAATTATTAAGCTGTATGATTCACTAACTTTAATTCAATATAAGGGGGGAATATGCGAATTTTAAGTTTTGTTTGCTAAAACTCTCAATTATATCAGCTGCCTGGGTTGTTAATAGTGCCCCCCATGTGATCAGGCATGCCCAGTAACAGCTAATCTACCACCCTTGTACAATGTTACAGGGGCAAAGGTGACTCATCAGAGTTCAATAAAACAGCCATTCAAGACTGCGAGTGACGTGAATGTAATTTAAGCACAGCTTGACCAATCACTGTCTGATGATCAGGTTGTTAAGAGGCAGTTTGTTATGGACCTTGCTGAAAATGCATCTTAGTTTGCCATATGTTTCAGAGAGTTCTGTGCCAGATTAATCATTATTCACAGTACAAGACTGGCCCTTTCACTGGTTGCATATTATTCACTTTTCTTTATTTAACACCTTGGTTGCTAGAATGAGTTGCAATACATGGTTATACAACGTGTTTGTAACCCACTTTAGCCATCAATGGGTTAAAATGCTTTAACATCGGAAGCAAGCAGTAAATTAGCTTCTTTTCTTTTTTCTTCTTCAACACAGCTGGGCTGAGCTTACATCTCCCTGTTCTGGGGCTATGTGTGCAGCCCTTTCATTTCATCGGCTTGTTGAAGAGCAATCTGCAACCTTCTGTCCCCCTGGGAATACTCAGCTATTTCTACAAATTGATAAGTGTTAAACCAAATGTCATCATTGATTAGTTATCTCAAAAAGCAGCGGAAGTCACTTCTGTCATCTATATGCCTGACTTGTCCAAAATTAAAAGGACGGAAAGGTGGAAATTGAAAAGCATTTTATTATTATACCGTTACATGTATGTAACTATGTGTTTAACCAATCTAAAAGTGTTAAAAGCATATTTAAAGTCAGCATTAGAGCAGCACTGTACTTCTGGGAGCTAGCTTAAAGGGACAGTATACACTCATTTTCATATAACTGCATGTAACAGACACTACTATAAAGAATAAGATGCACAGATACTGATATAAAAATCCAGTATAAAATGGTTTAAAAACTTACTTAGAAGCTGTCAGTTTGACTCTGTTGAAAAGGTTGCTGGAAAGCCCACTGCAAGTGGCAAATAAGACACTCCCCCCTCCCCCTTCTTTTGCATATGAAAAGACCCTTTACACAAACAGGAGCAAGCTGGAGTAGGTAGCTGACAGTATTCACATAAAACTTTGGGGCTTGGTTAGGAGTCTGAAAATCAGAGCAATGTTATTTAAAAATAAGCAAAACTATACATTTATTTAAAAAAAACAGCCTTATGGGCTATATAAATAGATCATCTACAAAACATTTATGCAAAGAAAAAATGAGTGTATAATGTCCCTTTAATATATCTGGTGATGTAATAAGAGTAGGGTAGTGACATATTTTTCTCCTGTTGGTTATTAGTCACAAGCCTTCAACAGGTGTCCTATTTGCCTCTTCCTGTTGGGTTGTGTATATACTCCTATTCCAGATCCTCTGCTGATATGTTTTAGGACAGGTTTGCCTTTCCTCTGGTTTATTCCATATAGGTAATTTGGACACCCTATTAGCCAGATCTTATCTTATCTGACCTTGGTTAACAGACGCAGACCCTCATTACTCAGGTTCACTATTTGCCAGTTGTACTGGTGTCTCTGTCTCCCAGTGCGATATCCTGCATGTCGGATTAGCGCGCTTCAGTCTTGGAAGTTAGTTTAAGAGCTGCTTTTGGGAGGGGTATGTTTTTTCCCTTTCTTCAAGAGAGATAACTGTATGTTTTATACCATGTGCACAAACTACTTTTGTAGTTTTCTGCTGATATGGAGCCTTCTGATTCTGTCCCTTAAACTGCTTTAGAAGCTGAGTCCTCTGAACACTTTTCTACCAGTGTTACATATGTTTATTGAGCCTGAGGTATTACACATTTATGTAACACATGTTTAAATGTTTGAATGCATTCAGACCATTTTGTATCCTGTTTAATATTTGTGTCTGATTTGTGGTAGATATTCTATTTTATATGTGTTCAGAAAGCATAATGGTATTGGAGTTTTTATTTGTATTGATTTATTAAAGAAAAAAAAATCAGCAGAAATTGTTAAGCTATCTAGTTTTTGAATGCGCAATGTTAATAGGTGATGAATAAATGAGATCCAGTTTTAGTGATTTTCCGGCATTATCACACTTGATAAATCATACTACCTCATTTCCATATTTTAACCTTATGGAGTGCTGAACCAATTCATACCCTGTGCTAAAGCTGTTGTTAGCTGTTTGGTACTTGTTGCATTAACCCTTTCGCTACCATGAATTACAGAAAAAACTTTCCCAAAGTACCGGAAAATTGTTCGCATTTTTGCTATAATTGGGCCAGATTATGAGTAGAGCGCAAAGTTGCGTTTTTGCAAGCGCAATATTTGCCCTCCACTCGTAATAACAGCGCACACAGTTGTGTGTTGGTATTACAAGTGACCTGCAATGTGAACACGACCTCACGTTTCTATTGCATGGAATCTTTGTGCTCACTAGAGCACGCTTCCATAGGCTCCAATGGGAGCCTCGTTCTCATGCCGTCATACATGGCAAAGAACCTAGTGCAGCGAAGGAGATACGTCTAGCAGTAATGGGCAGCAAATTTTAAATATATATGTATATGCACATAAACATATATATTTATGTGTTAATATGTATATACTGTATGTGTGTGTATATATATATATATATATATATATATATATGTTAAGATTAATAATCACATTACACAAAAACCTGTAGTTTTCTAACTGTAAAATAAAAACTCAAATGTGTTTATTGGCTAAGACTAAACATATGTATATTGGTT
>NC_069503.1:1119319556-1119324556 GCF_027579735.1 Bombina bombina
TAAATATATATGTATATGTTTATATACCTACAGTATATATTTATATGTTACTATGTGTATATATACAAATATTAACAAATAAATATATATGTATATGCTTATATACCTACAGTATATATTTATATGTTACTACTATATGTGTATATATACAAATATTAACAAATAAATGTATATGTATATGCTTGTATACCTACAGCATATATTTATATGTTACTATGTGTATATATACAAATATTAACAAATAAATATATATGTATATGCTTATATACCTACAGTATATATTTATATGTTACTATGTGTATATATACAAATATTAACAAATAAATATATATGTATATGCTTGTATACCTACAGTATATATTTATATGTTACTACTGTATGTGTATATATACAAATATTAACAAATAAATATATATGTATATGCTTGTATACCTACAGTATATATTTATATGTTACTACTGTATGTGTATATATACAAATATTAACAAATAAATATATATGTATATGCTTGTATACCTACAGTATATATTTATATGTTACTACTGTATGTGTATATATACAAATATTAACAAATAAATATATATGTATATGCTTATATACCTACAGTATATATTTATATGTTACTACTGTATGTGTATGTATACAAATATTAACAAATAAATATATATGTATATGCTTATATACCTACAGTATATATTTATATGTTACTATGTGTATATATACAAATATTAATAAATAAATATATATGTATATGCTTAAATACCTACAGTATATATTTATATGTTACTACTGTATGTGTATATATACAAATATTAACAAATAAATATATATGTATATGCTTAAATACCTACAGTATATATTTATATGTTACTACTGTATGTGTATATATACAAATATTAACAAATAAATATATATGTATATGCTTATATACCTACAGTATATATTTATATGTTACTACTGTATGTGTATATATACAAATATTAACAAATAAATATATATGTATATGCTTATATACCTACAGTATATATTTATATGTTACTATGTGTATATATACAAATATTAATAAATAAATATATATGTTTATGCTTAAATACCTACAGTATATATTTATATGTTACTACTGTATGTGTATATATACAAATATTAACAAATAAATATATATGTATATGCTTATATACCTACAGTATATATTTATATGTTACTACTGTATGTGTATATATACAAATATTAACAAATAAATATATATGTATATGCTTATATACCTACAGTATATATTTATATGTTACTATGTGTATATATACAAATATTAATAAATAAATATATATGTATATGCTTAAATACCTACAGTATATATTTATATGTTACTACTGTATGTGTATATATACAAATATTAACAAATAAATATGTATGTATATGCTTATATACCTACAGTATATATTTATACGTTACTACTGTATGTGTATATATACAAATATTAACAAATAAATATATATGTATATGCTTATATACCTACAGTATATATTTATATGTTACTATGTGTATATATATAAATATTAACAAATAAATATATATGTATATGCTTAAATACCTACAGTATATATTTATGTTACTACTGTATGTGTATATATACAAATATTAACAAATAAATATATATGTATATGCTTGTATACCTACAGTATATATTTATATGTTACTACTGTATGTGTTTATATACAAATATTAACAAATAAATATATATGTATATGCTTAAATACCTACAGTATATATTTATATGTTACTACTGTATGTGTATATATACAAATATTAACAAATAAATATATATATGTATATGCTTAAATACCTACAGTATATATTTATATGTTACTACTGTATGTGTATATATACAAATATTAACAAATAAATATATATGTATATGCTTAAATACCTACAGTATATATTTATATGTTACTATGTGTATATATACAAATATTAACAAATAAATATATATGTATATGCTTATATACCTACAGTATATATTTATATGTTACTACTGTATGTGTATATATACAAATATTAACAAATAAATATATATGTATATGCTTATATACCTACAGTATATATTTATATGTTACTACTGTATGTGTATATATATACAAATATTAACAAATAAATATATATGTATATGCTTATATACCTACAGTATATATTTATATGTTACTATGTGTATATATACAAATATTAACAAATAAATATATATGTATATGCTTATATATACCTACAGTATATATTTATGTTACTATGTGTATATTATTATTATTATTATTCTTTATTTATAAAGCGCCAACAGATTCCGCAGCGCTGTTCATAGGTAACAAAGATAAAAGGACAGTACAATATTAGACAACAGACAAAATTTAACAAACAAATACAGGAGGAATTGGGAGCCCTGTTCCCGTGGGAACTTACAATCTAAATGGGTAGGAGGTTGAGAAACAGGAGGTGGGGACTGCAAAGGTGGGAATTATGTTAGTGTGAAGTTAGATGAGGGCAACTATTAGGCAAGTGGAATTCATTAGTTACTGATTTGGTTATAGGCTTCCCTTAACAAGAAGGTCTTTAGGGAGCGTTTAAAGGAGGAGAGGTTGGGGGAAAGTCTGACAGCACGAGGAAGTGCGTTCCAGAGGGTTGGTGCCGCGCGAGAGAAGTCCTGTAGTCTAGCATGAGAGGAGGTTATGGTAGAAGAGGCAAGGAGTAGATCGTTGTTGGATCTTAGGGGACGGGCTGGAGTATATTTGTTGATGAGTGAGGACAGGTATGGGGGGGCTGCATTGGTAAGGGCTTTGTAGCTCAAAGTGAGAATTTTGAATTTAATTCTGCTGTGAATGGGGAGCCAGTGAAGGGACTCACAGAGGGGTGCGGCAGATACAGAGCGTCGGGAGAGGTGGATTAGCCTAGCAGAGGCATTTAGGATGGATTGAAGGGGGAGAGGTGGGAGAGAGGAAGGCCAGTTAGTAGGTTGTTACAGTAGTCAAGCCGGGAAATTACTAGGGAATGGATTAGCTGTTTAGTAGTTTCAGCACTCAGAAAAGGACGAAGGACAGGATGAAGAGAGCGATTGGATGTGGGGTATGAAGGACAGATTGGAGTCGAGTGTAACTCCAAGGCAGCGGACTTGGGGTGATGGGGAGATAGTGGTGTCACCGACAGTGATAGTAAAGTTAGAAACTGGAGTATAATTAGTTAGGAGAATTAGAAGAAGCTCAGTCTTGGACATGTTGATTTTTAGGTGGTGAGAGGCCATCCAGGAAGAAATGCCAGATAAGCAGCCGCTGATGTGGGAAAGGACAGAAGGAGAGAGTGCAGGGGTGGATAGGTAGATCTGAGTATCATCAGCATAGAGGTGATAGTTAAAGCCATAGCTACTAATAAGTTTACCCAGTGAGGAAGTATAAATAGAGAAGAGTAGAGGGCCTACTGTATGTGTATATATACAAATATTAACAAATAGTTTGCAGGAGAATTGGGGTTGAGGGAGGGTTTTTTGAGGATGGGGGTGACCTTTGCATGTTTGAAGGATGATGGAAATGAACCAGTTGTAAGGGATCGGTTGAATATGTAAGTAAGAGCTGGGGTGAGGGTAGAGGACAGAGAGGATATTAGATGTGAAGGGATAGGGTCAAGGGGGCATGTAGTGAGGTGTGAGGAAGATATTAGGGAACTTCATTCTCAGTGGTTGGGGGGAAGGTACTGAGAGTGTTGGAGGGGGTAACCGGGGGCGGAGATGAAAGGTTGCAGTCTTGTGGTGGGATGTTGCTTCTGATGGTAAGTGTTTTGTTGAAAAAGTAATCTGCCAAGTCTTGAGCACTAAAGTCAGATGAGGGTGGTGGTGCAGGTGGATAGAGGAGAGTGTTGAAAGTGGAGAAGAGACCTTTAGGGTTTGAAGAGTGAGAAGATATGAGAGAAGAGAAGTAGTTTTGCTTGGCTAAGTGAAGGGCAGAGGAGTAAGAAAAAAGAATGAACTTATAGTGTAGGAAATCGTGTTCAGAGCGGGATTTCCTCCAGGCACGTTCAGCAGCACGGGAGCATTTTTGTAGATAGCGTGTTTGCTGAGAGTGCCAGGGCTGGAGCTGACGACATGGGGTTTTATGTATTTGTGGAGGAGCAAGGGGGTCGAGTGCAGAGGAGAGAGTATTGTTATAGTGGTTTGTAGCAAGGTCAGGGCAGGATACCGTGGAAGTGTGGGGAAGGCGTTTTTGAATAAGGTTAGAAAGTTGGAGAGGATCCACAGTGTGCAAATTTCTACAGGTGCGGAGGCGGGGGGGGGGGGGGTAGAAATAGGTTTAGCCTGTACATTGAGATTATAGGTGAGCACATGGTGGTCTGAGATGGGAAATGGGCGACAGGTGACATCAGAAGGGGAGCAGAGGTAGGAGAATACCAGATCAAGAGAGTGTCCATCACGGTGAGTAGGGAATAGGGTGGATTGTGAAAGACTAAAGGAGTTTGTGAGTGAGAGAAGTTTAGAGGCAGCAGGGGTAGATGGGTTATCAATGGGGATGTTGAAGTCCCCTAAGATTAGAGCAGGTGTATTTGTAGAGAGAAAGTGAGAAAGCCAGGCAGCAAAGTTGTTGAGGAATTGGGAGGTTGGTCCAGGGGGGCGATAGATAACTGCCACCTTGAGGGAGAGGGGGGAGAAAATGCGGATGCAATGGACTTCAAAGGAGGAGAAGGAGAGAGATGGATGAGGATGTAGGTGCTGATAGGAGCAGGAAGGGGACAGTAAGATTCCAACACCGCCACCATGTCTCTCACCTGGCTTAGTTGTGTTGCTAAAGTGGAGACCGCTGTGCGTTAGAGCAGCAATGGAAGCAGTGTCAGAGGAAGAAAGCCAGGTTTCAGTAATTGCTAGAAGATTGAAAGTGTTAGAAACAAACAGGTCGTGAACAGTTGTAAGTTTGTTACAGACAGAGCGTGCATTCCAGAGTGCACAAGAAAAGAGAGGGGATAAGCGCTGTGGGTTA
>NC_069503.1:1119329556-1119337056 GCF_027579735.1 Bombina bombina
GTGCTCGTGCACGATTTCCCCATAGGAATCAACGGGGAGAGCCGGCTGAAAAAAAGTCTAACACCTGCAAAAAAGCAGCGTAAAACTCCTTAACGCAGCCCCATTGATTCCTATGGGGAAATAAAATTTATGTCTACACCTAACACCTAAAGTATGTATGTATATATGTATGTATATACACACACACACACACATATACACACATACACATATACACCCTAATCTTACACTTATTAACCCCTAATCTGCTGCCCTCGACATCGCCGACACCTATATTATAATTATTAACCCCTAATCTGCCGCTCCGGACACCCCCGCCACCTACATTAAACTTATGAACCCCTAATCTGCTGCCCCCAACATCGCTGACACCTACATTATATTTATTAACCCCTACTCCGCCGCCCCCAATGTCGCTGCCACCTACCTACACTTATTAACCCCTAATCTGCCGCCCCCAACGTCGCCACCACTATAATAAACATATTAACCCCTAAACCGCCGCACTCCTGCCTCACAAACATTAGTTAAATATTATTAAAGACTAATCTGCCGGCCCTAACATCACCGCCACCTACCTACATTTATTAACCCCTAATCTGCCGCCCCCAACGTCGCCGCCACTATATTAAAGTTATTAACCCCTAAACCTAAGTCTAACCCTAAACCTAACACCCCCTAACTTAAATATAATTTAAATAAATCGAAATAAATATTACTATCATTAACTAAATTATTCCTATTTGAAACTAAATACTTACCTGTAAAATAAACCCTAAGATAGCTACAATATAACTAATAGTTACATTGTAGCTAGTTTAGGATTTATTTTTATTTTACAGGCAAGTTTGTATTTATTTTAACTAGGTAGAATAGTTATTAAATAGTTATTAACTATTTAATAACTACCTAGTTAAAATAAAGACAATGCACCTGTAAAATAAAACCTACAAAATACAATTACCTAAATTAAATTAAATTAGCTAAAGTACAAAAAAAAAAAACCCACTAAATTACAGAAAATAATAAACAAATTACAGAAATTTTAACTAATTACACCTAATCTAATAGCCCTATTAAAATAAAAAAGCCCCCCCAAAATAAAAAAAAACCTAGCCTAAACTAAACTACCAATAGCCCTTAAAAGGGCCTTTTGCGGGGCATTGCCCCAAAGTAATCAGCTCTTTTACCTGTAAAAAAAAAAAATACAAACAATCCCCCCAACAGTAAAACCCACCACCCACACAACCAACCCCCCAAATAAAAACCTAGCTAAAAAACCTAAGCTCCCCATTGCCCTGAAAAGGGCATTTGGATGGGCATTGCCCTTAAAAGGGCAGTTATCTCTTTTGCGGCCCAAACCCTAACCTAAAAAATAAAACCCACCCAATACACCCTTAAAAAAACCTAACACTAACCCCCTGAAGATCGACTTACCGGGATACGTCTTCCTCCAAGTCGGGCGAAGTGGTCCTCCAGACGGGCAGAAGTCTTCATCCAAGCCGGGCAGAAGTGGTCCTCCAGACGGGCAGAAGTCTTCATCCAAGCCGGGCAGAAGTGGTCCTCCAGACGGGCAGAAGTCTTCATCCAGACGGCATCTTCTATCTTCATCCATCCGGCGCGGAGCTGGTCCATCTTCCACACATACGACGCGGAGCATCCTCTTCATCCGACGACTAAAACAGAATGAAGGTACCTTTAAGTGACGTCATCCAAGATGGCATCCATTAGATTCCGATTGGCTGATAAAATTCTATCAGCCAATCGGAATTAAGGTAGAAAAAATCCTATTGGCTGATCCAATTAGCCAATAGGATTGAGCTCGCATTCTATTGGCTGTTCCAATCAGCTTAGGTTTTTTTAGCTAGTATTTTATTTTGGGGGTTGGTTGTGTGGGTGGTGGGTTTTACTGTCGGGGGGTTGTTTGTATTTTTTTTACAGGTAAAAGAGCTGATTACTTTGGGGCAATGCCCTGCAAAAGGCCCTTTTAAGAGCTATTGGTAGTTTAATTTAGGCTAGGCTTTTTTTTATTTTGGGGGGGCTTTTTATTTTTATAATGCTATTAGATTAGGTGTAATTAGTTTAAATTTCTGTAATTTGTTTATTATTTTCTGTAATTTAGTGGGGGTGGGGTTGTACTTTAGCTAATTTAATTTAATTTAGGTAATTGTATTTAATTTAGTTAATTTATTTAATTGTAGTGTAGTGTTAGGTGTTATTGTAACTTAGGTTAGCTTTTATTTTACAGGTAAATTTGTATTTATTTTAACTAGGTAGTAATTAAATGGTTAATAACTATTTAATAATAATTCTACCTAGTTAAAATAAATACAAACTTGCCTGTAAAATAAAAATAAACCCTAAGCTAGATACAATGTAACTATTAGTTATATTGTAGCTATCTTAGGGTTTATTTTATAGGTAAGTATTTAGTTTTAAATAGGAATAATTTAGTGAATTATAGTAATGTTTATTTAGATTTATTTAAATTATATTTAAGTTAGGGGGGGTTAGGGTTAAGGTTAGACTTAGGTTTAGGGATTAATAACTTTAATATAGTGGTGGTGACTTTGCTCTGCCCATCTCCTGGTGCTGGGCTCTGTGAACCATACAATGATGTTTAATGCCTCTCTGGATTTGCTTCTTGTTTCACAAAAGCACTATACACACTTTAATATCTAAAGGGTAAGTCACAACCGTGTACTTGTCATTTAAACTTGAGCCAGTAATGTCAGTGTGTTTTTTACAGTAATCACAATCCTAAAATAATGTTTCTGAATTTAGTATTTGCATTGTTACCTTTGTTGAAAAGCATACCTAGGTAGGCTCAGGATAACGATACACTAAACTGGGAGTAGGCTGCTGATTGGTGGTGGCAAATAAGTGCTATTTTTTATTGGTTCACCAGATGTGTTCAGCCAGAAGTGCATTGCTGCTCATTCATGAAAGGATACCAAGAGAATGAAGCAAATTTGATCATAGAAGTACATTTGAAAGTTGTTTAATATTGTATGATTTATCTAAATGTATCACATCTGATAAGCCAATGACAGGGGGCATATGAGTTTAGCCACCAATCAGCCGCTAACTCCCAGTAATGCATTGTTAATTATGTGCCTACCTAGGTATGCTTCTCACTAAAGGATTCCAAAAGAAAGAAGTAAATCTAATAGACGTAAAATGAAAAGTTCTTTAATATTGCACTCTCTGAGCTGTGATATCTATGTCCCTTTAAACAAGAAGATATCCCCTTCCGTACATTGTATTTCTTATTATTATTGCTATGAATAGTATTAATCATATCTTTATCATTTATTTGTAATATAAGGACTTATTGCTACATGAGTACAATAAATACCAAGGGATAGGCAGATTGAAATAGAAGGCTTAGGGGTCAACTAGAAAGCTAACAATCTAACAATTAATGTTTCATTTAGGGAGGCAAAGTAAGGTCTGGTAGCTTTCAGGGTACGTGTTTGTAGCTATGAGCCTGATGATATGATGACTCCTCTTGTATATATGACTGGGCTTTTTATAATTCTTGTGTCACATGTAAGAGAACTGTGCAAACCTCTGGTTAGCATTATCTACCATTAGCAGAGATCTACAATCTTCCATTTCTGGCACAACTGAAATAAAATAAATATGGTTTAAAATGCAGTTATGGTCAAAGGACGAACAGTGGTATTTTGGAATTTAAAAGTCTCCCTGGGGGAAAAACAGTTTTTTGATTAGACCATTTTGTGCAGATTGCCACTAGGTGACAGTAATGAGTTGATTTTAACTACTTCCTCTTGTGAGTGCATTAGACCGTTATGTGAGCAAAGAGACTTTATCAAGTGAACAGAATATGTGTGACTGTCTATGTGTGTGTTTTTGTATGTATGTATGTGTGTGTATTTGTTTATGCGTGTGTGTGTATTTCTTTGTGTGTGTGTATCTGTTTGAGTGTCTATGTATGTTTATGTGTGTGTTTTTGTATGTATGTGTGTGTGTGTTTGTTTGTGTCTGTGTGTGTATTTGTTTATGTGTTTGTGTGTTTGGTTATATGTATTTGTGTGTATGTATCTGTTTGTGTGTGTGTGTATTTGTTTGTGTGTGTGTATTTGTTTGTGTGTGTGTGTGTGTGTATTTGTTTGTGTGTGTGTATCTGTTTGTGTGTGTGTGTATTTGTTTATGTGTGTATCTGTTTGTGTGTGTATGTGTATTTACGCGCGTGTGTGTGTGTGTATTTATTTGTGTGTGTGTATTTGTATGTGTATTTGTTTGTGTGTTTGGTTATATGTATTTGTGTGTATGTATCTGTGTGTGTATGTGTGTTTACGCGTGTATGTATTTATTTGTGTGTGTGTGTGTGTATCTGTTTGTGTGTGTATGTATCTGTTTGTGTGTGTATGTATCTGTTTGTGTGTGTATGTGTGTTTACGCGTGTGTGTGTGTATTTATTTGTGTGTGTGTATTTGTATGTGTATTTGTTTGTGTGTTTGGTTATATGTATTTGTGTGTATGTATCTGTGTGTGTATGTGTGTTTACGCATGTGTGTATTTATTTGTGTGTGTGTGTATCTGTTTGTGTGTGTATGTGTGTTTATGCATGTGTGTATTTATTTGTGTGTGTGTGTGTGTGTGTATCTGTTTGTGTGTGTATGTGTGTTTACGCATGTGTGTATTTATTTGTGTGTGTGTGTGTGTATCTGTTTGTGCGTGTATTTATTTGTGTGTGTGTGTATTTGTTTGTGTGCGTGTATCTGTTTGTGTGTGTATGTGTGTTTACGTGCGTGTGTGTATGTGTGTTTACGCGTGTGTGTATTTATTTGTGTGTGTGTGTATCTGTTTGTGTGTATGTGTGTTTACGCATGTGTGTATTTATTTGTGTGTGTGTGTGTGTATCTGTTTGTGTGTGTATTTATTTGTGTGTGTGTGCATTTGTTTGTGTGTGTGTATCTGTTTGTGTGTGTATGTGTGTTTACGTGCGTGTGTGTATGTGTGTTTACGCGTGTGTGTATTTATTTGTGTGTATCTGTTTGTGTGTGTATGTGTGTTTACGCATGTGTGTATTTATTTGTGTGTGTGTGTATCTGTTTGTGTGTGTATTTATTTGTGTGTGTGTGTATTTGTTTGTGTGTGTGTATCTGTTTGTGTGTGTATGTGTGTTTACGTGCGTGTGTGCATGTGTGCATGTGTGTTTACGCGTGTGTGTATTTATTTGTGTGTGTTTGTGTGTGTATTTGTTTGTGTGTGTATGTGTGTTTACGCATGTGTGTATTTATTTGTGTGTGTGTGTGTATCTGTGTGTGTGTGTATTTATTTGTGTGTGTGTGTGTGTGTATTTGTTTGTGTGTGTGTATCTGTTTGTGTGTGTATGTGTGTGTGTGTATCTGTTTGTGTGTGTATGTATCTGTGTGTGTGTATCTGTGTGTGTGTGTGTGTGTGTGTGTGTATCTGTGTGTATGTGTATGTGTGTTTACGTGTGTGTATCTGTGTGTGTGTGTATGTGTGTTTATGTGCGCGTGTGTATGTGTGTATAGAGCCCCTTTCACATCCCATATACATAGGGTTGCCGCCTCGGCCATGTTTTCCTGGACACTTATAAGTTATACATGCTGCAGGGTTTAAGGGAGGAACATGAATAATGCTGTGCAGGGTCACTATTGCTGTGCTGTCCAGCAGCACAATGGCTTTTCCCCTCTGCACACCCTGCAAGATGTGTAACTCATAAGTGTCAAGGAAAAAATGGCTGAGGTGGGCACCATACATACTTTTGTACTTGCCCAGGTGCATGAGTAGAGTGCTGATGTGAGTGCAATAAAAGGTGTGAGGAAAGTATTTTTTATTACAATTTTTTTTTTGACAAGAAGCAAAACAAATTAAGGATATACTGCAAAACTAATTGAAAATAAAAATACTTTCCATCCAGATTGCAGTAAAAACTGTTCTTCCGTGAGTTGTATCCCTTTGCTGGTGTTAAAGGGCCACTAAATACAATTCATGCACCTAAATCATGGCTGCTGACACTATGGTACTTTGGTTACACCGCAGGGGCCTGGAGGAGAGTTACTGCCCTTTGGCACTGGAATGTAGTGAAAGCTACATTTCAACATGGCGGCACCGACGACAAAAGGACGGCAGGAAATATCCCAATACTCTTTTTATAAAATGTATTTAGTATTTAATGTCCCTTTAATAGGATTCAAGCACATTACCATATGCCCCTCAGAATGATCTTTTGCTGTTGTTATTTCTGTGCTTTATGATACAATACTTTTTTGCATCTATTTATTAAACGTACATTTGACTTACAAAAATACTTTTTTTTTTACTATTTTATTTAATGAGTTGTTTCTCTGTGACTGAAGCTAAGAAACAATTCAGTTTTCACGTGTGGGTGGAGAGGTGACCTGTGAAATCTCTGCTATCCGGTCCCTTGAGCTCACTGGGACTCATTACGGTGGCTGTGCAACTGACTGCTTCACTACGTGTGACATGGACGGGTCACAGACTGATTAATGCATAAAATAAATAGCTTGCGATTTTAGCACATGTTCTGCTGTCACCATTTTTCTGCGTGGTTTGTCTGTAATCTGCCCGCAACACTACTGAGCATCCAGCGCAGCCTAAAAGCAGTTTATCTAATTTCAACAGCAAATTCTTACACAGTTTCCTTACTGAATTAATATATTTATCTTCACTAAAATAAGCCATAACTGAAATATACATTTATTATTTATGTTGTCTGCTGTAAAATACAAATGAAAACTGTGCTAGTTGCAGCCACTCCATAGTGAAGAATGTTGAAACCAAAGTAACACAGTTACACAGTGATTGTTTAGACCACAGCACAAGTTCATGTGCATATGTCCCAAAGGTGACCTTGAACATGAATTTACATGGGCTTTTTAAGGAGTGTATCCTTGAACTTCTGCTGCTTTGAAAAACTTTACTAATAAACTTAAAGTGTAAAATAAGTATAAAATATGGTATGTAGATCTTTCATAGTGCTGTGCTTTTCTAATTCTATATGTTATGCTTATCTACAAAACATACTTTTCCTGTGTAGAGTTGTTAGTTGTCTGACACTCATGTCGTGCTGTGCTTATTAGGCAGGGTTTATAGAACATATTAAAGAGAACCTAAAGTCCAAATGAAACCTTCAAGACTCAGACAGAGCCTGTAGCTTGTAGCAAGTAGCTTTACACAGCTTTCCAAGTTTCCCTGACGTCCTTTTTGTGTGATTTGTCTCTGCGAGTTCTTGCGCTGCAGGCCCTATGTCTGATCCGTTAAAACTTAAAGGGATTTGAAACTCAACAATTGTCTTTTGTGATTCAGAGGGGCCGAATTATTATGGTGCGAGCGGACATGATCCGATATTGTGTATCATGTCCGCCGCACATCGATAAATGCAGACAGCATACCCTGTCTGCATTTATCATTGCACCAGTAGATTTGCGGCCAATAGGCCACTAGCAGGGGGTGTCAGTCAACCCGATCGGGTTGATTTCT
>NC_069503.1:1119344556-1119422056 GCF_027579735.1 Bombina bombina
ATGAAGTAAAAGGGAAATGAAAGATACGTCTATAAAGGGACAGTAAAGTCAGAATTATAGTTGTTATAGCCAATCAGCAGCTAGCTCCTGAAGTGTATTGCTGCTTGTGAGCCTACCTAGGTATGCTTTTCAAGAAAGGATACAAAGAGAACAAAGCAACAGTTGCTAAAAATTGTATGCTCTATCCAAATCACAGGAATTTAAAGGGACAGTCTAGTCAAAATTAAACTGCATGATTGGAATAGGCCATGTAATTTTAAACAACTTTTCTATTTATTTTTATCATCAAATTTGCTTTGTTCTCTTGGTATTCTTTGTTGAAGGTTAAACCTAGGTAGGCTCATATGCTAATTACTAAGCCCTTGAAGGGCGCATCTTATCTGAATGAATTTTGACAGTTTTTTCCACATAGAACATATTGTGCTCACTCCAGTGGAGTTATTTAATCAGCACTGATAGGCTAAAATGCATGTCTGTCAAAATAACTAAGATAAGGGTGCAGTCTGCAGAGGCCTAGATACAATGTAATCACAGAGGTAAAAAGTATATTATTATAACTGGTTATGCAAAACTTGGGAATGGGTAAAAAAGGGATTATCTATCTTTTTAAACAATAACAATTCTGGAGTAGACTGTTCCTTTAACTTTTACTTTACTGTCTCTTCAACCTACTTTATTCTATTTACTCATTGTCTGTAATGAAGACATAAACTTTATAAGACCAAAACAAGCACATAATGAACAGACAGATGAACAAATAAATAAATACATTAATAGGTTGTTGAAACAAATCTACAAGTGTATTTGATACTTATTCCATTTAACAAGCTGTCTATCTCAGGGACATAGAAGTTTGTGATAAATACAGATACAGAGTGAGACAGTTGCCTTTTGTTAGGGACTGAATACCAACAGCTGGAATAACCATATTCTGAAATATTTATTTTCTTTTATAATTCAATTAAGAACATTTCAACCGATTCAGCTATTTTACTTAAAAAATGAGGCTTAAATGCAAAAGGTTTTAAGTAACTTTAGGATAAGTCTATAAATAATTGAAAATCATTTCTCCCGAGAGATAGGCACATCTCTATAAAAGCTTTTTATTAACGTGACTTAGTGATTTATGAGTGCGAGTTTAACATTTTAATTCTGTTTCACGTCCATTTGTTTTTGCTGAGCACACAAAAGACACTCATGAACTCCAGTACTTTGCCCATATTCACTAAATTTGGAGCGGTGAATGTAATTGGTTCATCTAAGTCTTGGTTAGCTGGTTAAAGTTAAATAGCTCTGAAGCAGAAATTAAAGGGGCATTACATTCAGAGCTGGGTCAGCATATATAATGAACACTATTGCTTGCATATAACTATGTATGTATATGACATCTGTAAAAAGACTAAACACATACGGCTAGATTTAGAGTTTGGCGGTAGCCGTGAAAACCAGCGTTAGAGGCTCCTAACGCTGGTTTTAGGCTACCGCCGGTATTTGGAGTCAGTGATTAAAGGGTCTAACGCTCACTTTTCAGCCGCGACTTTTCCATACCGCAGATCCCCTTACGTCAATTGCGTATCCTATCTTTTCAATGGGATCTTTCTAACTCCGGTATTTAGAGTCGTTTCTGAAGTGAGCGTTAGAGCTCTAACGACAAAACTCCAGCCGCCGGAAAAAAGCAGGAGTTAAGAGCTTTCTGGGCTAACGCCGGTTCATAAAGCTCTTAACTACTGTACCCTAAAGTACACTAACACCCATAACCTACCTATGTACCCCTAAACCGAGGTCCCCCCACATCGCCGCCACTCGATTAAATTTTTTTAACCCCTAATCTGCCGACCGCCACCTACGTTATACTTATGTACCCCTAATCTGCTGCCCCGCCGACCCCTGTATTACATTTATTAACCCCTAACCTGCCCCCCACAACGTCGCCGCCAGCTACTTACAATAATTAACCCCTAATCTTCCGCTCCGTAAACCGCCGCAACTTACATTATCCCTATGTACCCCTAATCTGCTGCCCCTAACACCGCCGACCCCTATATTATATTTATTAACCCCTAATCTGCCCCCCTCAACGTCG
Organism: Bombina bombina; assembly: GCF_027579735.1. NCBI lineage: Eukaryota > Metazoa > Chordata > Amphibia > Anura > Bombinatoridae > Bombina > Bombina bombina. The sequence goes on from NC_069503.1 coordinate 1,119,346,640, forward strand.
CCGACACCTGCCTACACTTATTAACCCCTAATCTGCCGAGCGGACCTGAGCGCTACTATAATAAAGTTATTAACCCCTAATCCGCCTCACTAACCCTATCATAAATAGTATTAACCCCTAATCTGCCCTCCCTAACATCGCCGACACCTAACTTCAATTATTAACCCCTAATCTGACGACCGGAGCTCACCGCTACTATAAAAAATGGATTAACCCCTAAAGCTAAGTCTAACCCTAACACTAACACCCCCCTAACTTAAATATAATTTAAATCTAACGAAATTAATTAACTCTTATTAAATAAATTATTCCTATTTAAAGCTAAATACTTACCTGTAAAATACATCCTAATATAGCTACAATATAAATTATAATTATATTGTAGCTATTTTAGGATTAATATTTATTTTACAGGCAACTTGGTAATTATTTTAACCAGGTACAATAGCTATTAAATAGTTAAGAACTATTTAATAGTTACCTAGTTAAAATAATAACAAAATTACCTGTAAAATAAATCCTAACCTAAGTTATAATTAAACCTAACACTACCCTATCAATAAATTAATTTAATAAACTACCTACAATTACCTACAATTAACCTAACACTACACTATCAATAAATAAATTAAATACAATTGCTACAAATAACTACAATTACATAAACTAACTAAAGTACAAAAAATAAAAAAGAACTAAGTTACAAAAAATAAAAAAATATTTACCAACATTAGAAAAATATTACAACAATTTTAAACTAATTACACCTACTCTAAGCCCCCTAATAAAATAACAAAGACCCCCAAAATAAAAAATTCCCTACCCTATTCTAAATTAATAAATGTAAAAGCTCTTTTACCTTACCAGCCCTGAACAGGGCCCTTTGCGGGGCATGCCCCAAGAAAATCAGCTCTTTTGCCTGTAAAAAAAAACATACAATACCCCCCCCCAACATTACAACCCACCACCCACATACCCCTAATCTAACCCAAACCCCCCTTAAATAAACCTAACACTAAGCCCCTGAAGATCTTCCTACCTTGTCTTCACCACCCAGGTATCACCGATCCGTCCTGGCATCCGGTGCTGAAGAGGTCCAGAAGAGGGTCCAAAGTCTTCCTCCTATCCGGCAAGAAGAGGACATCCGGACCGGCAAACATCTTCTCCAAGCGGCATCTTCGATCTTCTTCCATCCGGTGCGGAGCGGGTCCATCTTGAAGCAGCCGACGCGGATCCATCCTCTTCTTCCGTTGTCTCCCGACGAATGACGGTTCCTTTAAGGGACGTCATCCAAGATGGCATCCCTCGAATTCCGATTGGCTGATAGGATTCTTTCAGCCAATCGGAATTAAGGTAGGAATATTCTGATTGGCTGATGGAATCAGCCAATCAGAATCAAGTTCAATCCTATTGGCTGATCCAATCAGCCAATCAGATTGAGCTCGCATTCTATTGGCTGTTCCGATCAGCGGAGCGTTAACAGCCCATCTACCGCCAAACTCCAAATCTAGGCCATAGTAAGGGACACTAAACAAAATTCTATTTTGATGATTTAGATAGAGAATACAATTTCAAACATCATTCCAATTTACTTCTATTATCTAATTTGCTTCATTCTTTAGATATCCTTTTTTGAAGAAATAGCAATGCATATGGGTAAGCCAGTCACATGAGGCATCTATGTGCAGCCACCAATCCGCAGCTACTGAGCCTATTTAGATATGATTTCCAACAAAGGATATCCAGAGAATGAAGCAAATTAGATAATAATAGAGGTACACTAGAAAGTTGTTTAAAATTACATGCTCTTTCTAAATCATGAAAGAAATAAATTGGGTGTCATTTCCCTTTAAAATTGGCTCCAGTGCAGCAATACACTATTGGGAGCTAGCTGAATATGTGGTGAGCTAATGAAAAGAAGCATATATATGTAGTCACTAATCTCCCAGCAGTTCATTGCTGATCCTAAGCATACCTAGGTATGCTTTACTTTAACATTGTTTTACTAGCACATTTTAGGTTTTGTAAATGAATGGCAAACCTCTTGAAAAGTCATGTGGAATCCATGTTGTTGATCTCTTTTGCTGTGCCCAGCTAGTGGCAGAACAAATAAGCTTGTGATCCTTGTGTTAGTATTAGAGCTTCCAACCACCTGCCACATCCTCTTCCATTTATATGTTCTGCTTTTACTATGAATACTTTAAGCTATAAATAATGAGGAAATCCCTTAAATCACTCAGGGGGACCCCTGACTGCCCAGCTCCGCTCACACATATCTAGTCAAGACCTTGGGCCGCCCGACTTCGTACACCGCCCTTGGTACCCTACCATTCACTCCTCTGTTCTGCCTTGTTGGACTTTGCTGGACTTTGTTGGTTCCTACCCATTTGTGTGGTTTGTGATTATTAGTGCTGTAAATAAAAGCCGCACAGGGATCATTTAAAACCAAACACCACTGGCAGATCTAAGATCAGAGATCTAACATCTTTGTGTTACTTATTTCCTGTAAAACAATCGCCCGGCTGTTTTATCAATTTCCAACAAATTAGGCTAATAAAACTTCCTTGTGTGAAAAACTTGTGCAGCGCCGTTAGCCTAACACCTACCATAACCTTGTCAGCACTTGCTCAACAGATACCAGCTAATAGGATCACCAGTACTGTCTCTGACCTCCCCTGGGGCAGTAACAGTCTCTTCCTAAAAAACACTTCACTTGTAATGTTCCGCTATAGCATACTGCAATCATAGAAGTGTTTAGTGTAACAATCTGCAATCATAGAAGTATTTAGTATAACATACTGTAATCATAGAAGTATTTAGTATAACATACTGCAATCATATAAGTATTTAGTATAGCTTACTGCAACCATAGATGTGTTTAGTATAGCATACTGCAATCATAGAAGTGTTTAGTATAACATACTGCAATCATATAAGTGTTTAGTATAGCATACTGCAATCATAGAAGTGTTTAGTATAACATACTGCAATCATATAAGTGTTTAGTATAGCATACTGCAATCATAGAAGTATTTAGTATAACATACTGTAATCATAGAAGTATTTAGTATAACTTACTGCAACCATAGAAGTATTTAGTATAGCGTACTGCAATCATAGAAGTGTTTAGTATAACATACTGCAATCATATAAGTGTTTAGTATAACTTACTGCAATCATAGAAGTATTTAGTATAACATACTGCAATCATAGAAGTATTTAGTATAGCTTACTGCAACCATAGATGTGTTTAGTATAACATACTGCAATCATAGAAGTATTTAGTATAGCTTACTGCAACCATAGAAGTGTTTAGTATAGCATACTGCAATCATAGAAGTGTTTAGTATAACATACTGTAATCATAGAAGTATTTAGTATAGCTTACTGCAACCATAGAAGTATTTAGTATAGCTTACTGCAATCATAGAAGTATTTAATATAAAATATTGCAATCATATAAGTGTTTAGTATAACATACTGCAATCATAGAAGTATTTAGTATAACATATTGCAATCATAGAAGTATTTAGTATAACATATTGCAATCATAGAAGTGTTTAGTATAACATACTGCAATCATAGAAGTGTTTAGTGTAACATACTGCAACCATAGAAGTATTTAGTATAGCTTACTGCAATCAGAGAAGTATTTAGTATAACATATTGCAATCATAGAAGTGTTTAGTGTAACATACTGCAACCATAGAAGTGTTTAGTGTAACATACTGCAATCATAGAAGTGTGTAGTATAACATACTGCAATCATAGAAGTATTTAGTATAACATACTGCAATCATAGAAGTGTGTAGTATAACATACTGCAATCATAGAAGTATTTAGTATAACATACTGCAATCATATAAGTGTTTAGTGTAACATACTGCAATTATAGAAGTGTTTAGTGTAACATACTGCAATCATAGAAGTATTTAGTATAACATACTGTAATCATAGAAGTATTTAGTATAACTTACTGCAACCATAGAAGTATTTAGTACAGCCTACTGCAATCATAGAAGTGTTTAGTATAGCATACTGCAATCATAGAAGTATTTAGTATAACATACTGTAATCATAGAAGTATTTAGTATAACTTACTGCAACCATAGAAGTATTTAGTACAGCCTACTGCAATCATAGAAGTATTTAGTATAACATACTGCAATCATAGAAGTGTTTAGTATAACATACTGCAATCATAGAAGTGTTTAGTATAGCATACTGCAATCATAGAAGTGTTTAGTGTAACATACTGCAATCATAGAAGTGTTTAGTGTAACTTACTGCAACCATAGAAGTATTTAGTATAACATACTGCAATCATAGAAGTGTTTAGTATAGCTTACTGCAATCATAGAAGTGTTTAGTATAGCTTACTGCAATCATAAAAGTATTTAGTGTAACATACTGCAACCATAGAAGTATTTAGTATAACATACTGCAATCATAGAAGTGTGTAGTATAGCTTATTGCAATCATAGAAGTGTTTAGTGTAACATACTGCAATCATAGAAGTATTTAGTATAACATACTGCAACCATAGAAGTATTTAGTATAACATACTACAATCATAGAAGTATTTAGTATAACATACTGCAATCATAGAAGTATTTAGTATAACATACTGCAATCATAGAAGTATTTACTATAGCGTACTGCAACCATAGAAGTGTTTAGTATAACATACTGCAATCATAGAAGTATTTAGTATAATATACTGCAATCATAGAAGTATTTAGTATAACATACTGCAATCATAGAAGTATTTAGTATAGCTTACTGCAATCATAGAAGTGTTTAGTATAACTTACTGCAACCATAGAAGTATTTAGTATAACATACTGCAATCATAGAAGTGTTTAGTATAGCTTACTGCAATCATAAAAGTATTTAGTGTAACATACTGCAACCATAGAAGTATTTAGTATAACATACTGCAATCATAGAAGTGTGTAGTATAGCTTATTGCAATCATAGAAGTGTTTAGTGTAACATACTGCAATCATAGAAGTATTTAGTATAACATACTGCAACCATAGAAGTATTTAGTATAACATACTACAATCATAGAAGTATTTAGTATAACATACTGCAATCATAGAAGTATTTAGTATAACATACTGCAATCATAGAAGTATTTACTATAGCGTACTGCAACCATAGAAGTGTTTAGTATAACATACTGCAATCATAGAAGTATTTAGTATAATATACTGCAATCATAGAAGTATTTAGTATAACATACTGCAATCATAGAAGTATTTAGTATAGCTTACTGCAATCATAGAAGTGTTTAGTATAACTTACTGCAACCATAGAAGTATTTAGTATAACATACTGCAATCATAGAAGTGTTTAGTATAGCTTACTGCAATCATAGAAGTGTTTAGTATAGCTTACTGCAATCATAGAAGTATTTAGTGTAACATACTGCAGCCATAGAAGTATTTAGTATAGCATACTGCAATCATAGAAGTGTGTAAAATAGCTTACTGCAATCATAGAAGTGTTTAGTGTAACATACTGCAATCATAGAAGTATTTGGTATAACATACTGCAATCATAGAAGTATTTAGTATAACATACTGCAATCATAGAAGTGTGTAGTATAACATACTGCAATCATAGAAGTATTTAGTATAACATACTGCAATCATATAAGTGTTTAGTGTAACATACTGCAATTATAGAAGTGTTTAGTGTAACATACTGCAATCATAGAAGTATTTAGTATAACATACTGTAATCATAGAAGTATTTAGTATAACTTACTGCAACCATAGAAGTATTTAGTACAGCCTACTGCAATCATAGAAGTGTTTAGTATAGCATACTGCAATCATAGAAGTATTTAGTATAACATACTGTAATCATAGAAGTATTTAGTATAACTTACTGCAACCATAGAAGTATTTAGTACAGCCTACTGCAATCATAGAAGTATTTAGTATAACATACTGCAATCATAGAAGTGTTTAGTATAACATACTGCAATCATAGAAGTGTTTAGTATAGCATACTGCAATCATAGAAGTGTTTAGTGTAACATACTGCAATCATAGAAGTGTTTAGTATAACTTACTGCAACCATAGAAGTATTTAGTATAACATACTGCAATCATAGAAGTGTTTAGTATAGCTTACTGCAATCATAGAAGTGTTTAGTATAGCTTACTGCAATCATAAAAGTATTTAGTGTAACATACTGCAACCATAGAAGTATTTAGTATAACATACTGCAATCATAGAAGTGTGTAGTATAGCTTATTGCAATCATAGAAGTGTTTAGTGTAACATACTGCAATCATAGAAGTATTTAGTATAACATACTGCAACCATAGAAGTATTTAGTATAACATACTACAATCATAGAAGTATTTAGTATAACATACTGCAATCATAGAAGTATTTAGTATAACATACTGCAATCATAGAAGTATTTACTATAGCGTACTGCAACCATAGAAGTGTTTAGTATAACATACTGCAATCATAGAAGTATTTAGTATAATATACTGCAATCATAGAAGTATTTAGTATAACATACTGCAATCATAGAAGTATTTAGTATAGCTTACTGCAATCATAGAAGTGTTTAGTATAACTTACTGCAACCATAGAAGTATTTAGTATAACATACTGCAATCATAGAAGTGTTTAGTATAGCTTACTGCAATCATAGAAGTGTTTAGTATAGCTTACTGCAATCATAGAAGTATTTAGTGTAACATACTGCAACCATAGAAGTATTTAGTATAGCATACTGCAATCATAGAAGTGTGTAAAATAGCTTACTGCAATCATAGAAGTGTTTAGTGTAACATACTGCAATCATAGAAGTATTTAGTATAACATACTGCAATCATAGAAGTGTGTAGTATAGCTTACTGCAATCATAGAAGTGTTTAGTGTAACATACTGCAACCATAGAAGTATTTAGTATAACATACTGCAATCATAGAAGTATTTAGTATAACATACTGCAATCATAGAAGTATTTACTATAGCGTACTGCAAACATAGAAGTGTTTAGTATAGCTTACTGCAATCATAGAAGTGTTTAGTATAACATACTGCAATCATAGAAGTATTTAGTATAGCTTACTGCAATCATAGAAGTGTTTAGTATAACATACTGCAATCATAGAAGTATTTAGTATAGCGTACTGCAACCATAGAAGTGTTTAGTATAACATACTGCAACCATAGAAGTGTTTAGTATAGCTTACTGCAATCATAGAAGTGTTTAATATAACATACTGCAACCATAGAAGTGTTTAGTATAGCATACTGCAACCACAGAAGTGTTTAGTATAGCTTACTGCAACCATAGAAGTGTTTATCATAACATACTGCAACCATAGAAGTGTTTAGTATAGCATACTGCAATCATAGAAGTATTTAGTATAACATACTACAATCATAGAAGTATTTACTATAGCATACTGCAATCATAGAAGTATTTAGTATAACATACTGCAACCATAGAAGTGTTTAGTATAACATACTGCAATCATAGAAGTATTTAGTATAGCATACTGCAGTCATAGAAGTATTTAGTATAGCATACTGCAATCATAGAAGTATTTAGTATAACATACTGCAATCATAGAAGTGTTTAGTATAACATACTGCAATCATAGAAGTGTTTAGTATAGCATACTGCAATCATAGAAGTATTTAGTATAACATACTGCAATCATAGAAGTATTTAGTATAACATACTGCAATCATAGAAGTATTTAGTATAGCATACTGCAATCATAAAAGTGTTTAGTATAGAATACTGCAATCATAGAAGTATTTAGTATAGCGTACTGAAATCATAGCAGTATTTAATATAACGTACTGCAATCATAGAAGTGTTTAGTATAGCGTACTGAAATCATAGAAGTATTTAGTATAACATACTGCAATCATAGAAGTGTTTAGTATAGCGTACTGAAATCATAGAAGTATTTAGTATAGCATACTGCAATCATAGAAGTATTTAGTATAGCTTACTGCAACCATAGATGTGTTTAGTATAGCATACTGCAATCATAGAAGTATTTAGTATAGCATACTGCAATCATAGAAGTATTTAGTATAACATACTGCAATCATAGAAGTATTTAGTATAACATACTGCAATCATAGAAGTGTTTAGTATAACATACTGCAATCATAGAAGTATTTAGTATAGCATACTGCAATCATAGAAGTATTTAGTATAACATACTGCAATCATATAAGTATTTAGTATAGCATACTGCAATCATAGAAATATTTAGTATAACATACTGCAATCATATAAGTATTTAGTATAACTTACTGTAATCCTAGATGTATTTAGTATAGCATACTGCAATCATAGAAGCATTTAGTATAACATACTGCAATCATAGAAGTATTTAGTATAACATACTGCAACCATATAAGTATTTAGTATAGCATACTGCAATCATAGAAGTGTTTAGTATAGCATACTGCAATCATAGAAGTGTTTAGTATAACTTACTGCAGTCATAGAAGTGTTTAGTATAGCTTACTGAAATCATAGAAGTATTTAGTATAACATACTGCAATCATAGAAGTGTTTAGTATAGCGTACTGAAATCATAGAAGTATTTAGTATAGCATACTGCAATCATAGAAGTATTTAGTATAGCTTACTGCAACCATAGATGTGTTTAGTATAGCATACTGCAATCATAGAAGTATTTAGTATAGCATACTGCAATCATAGAAGTATTTAGTATAACATACTGCAATCATAGAAGTATTTAGTATAACATACTGCAATCATAGAAGTGTTTAGTATAACATACTGCAATCATAGAAGTATTTAGTATAGCATACTGCAATCATAGAAGTATTTAGTATAACATACTGCAATCATATAAGTATTTAGTATAGCATACTGCAATCATAGAAATATTTAGTATAACATACTGCAATCATAGAAGTATTTAGTATAACTTACTGTAATCCTAGATGTATTTAGTATAACATACTGCAATCATAGAAGTGTTTAGTATAACATACTGCAATCATAGAAGTATTTAGTATAGCATACTGCAATCATAGAAGTATTTAGTATAACATACTGCAATCATAGAAGTGTTTAGTATAGCATACTGCAATCATAGAAGCATTTAGTATAACATACTGCAATCATAGAAGTATTTAGTATAACATACTGCAACCATATAAGTATTTAGTATAGCATACTGCAATCATAGAAGTGTTTAGTATAGCATACTGCAATCATAGAAGTGTTTAGTATAACTTACTGCAGTCATAGAAGTGTTTAGTATAGCTTACTGAAATCATAGAAGTATTTAGTATAACATACTGCAATCATAGAAGTGTTTAGTATAGCGTACTGAAATCATAGAAGTATTTAGTATAACATATAACATAACATATTACAATTTTTGTAATTATTGAAATTTAGAAAATTTGCTCTAAGAAGACTGAAATTGCTTAATGAGAGATTAAAAAAAAACAAAAAAAAAAAAACATCCCAATAATATTAATTTTGTGTATAGTTACATAAAAAAAATTTGCAGTGGATTTTTATTTTTATCTGTGTTTTTCCATCTGCTTAAGTGTAATAATGTTTGCAATAGATTTCCCTTTATTATTTTGTCTGCTTTTCCTTTAATTTACCTCTGAAAATTGTGGGCTTTCCAGTTGTACAGTTTCTATAAGTAAATATTGTAAATCCAGTAGGGTATGTATAGGTTGATCTTAATGAACATCTGTATTATTTCAATCAAATCTACTATGATAAATGGTGCCACCATGTTGGAACCTAAGCTTCCCCTTATCACTTTATTTTGCTGAACACAATTACAGACAGGTATAAAATAAGTGATAAAGTGTCCAAACACTGAACCGTGTTAACAAAGAATGAAGGGAAACTGTTAAATAGTTATTTTATTCTTGTTTTATTCCACACAGTCCTTGAACAGTTCAGTGTTTAGTGCTTGTTTTATATTCCTCCCTAATTGTCCTCAGCAGAAGAGAGAGATTATGGGAAACCAAGTATCGAATATGGTGGTGCCAGTTACATTATAAAAATTAAATTACACTTATTTCTGCATATTTTTCTCAGGTTAATCTTTGCTTTAAGTACATACTTACGAAAACATGGTAAAGATCAGCTGAGCACAGCCATTGATTGGGGGAGTAGTGCAACTGGCACTTCTGGTTAACTGTCCCTTATGTGTTTAATCTATTTCCTTAAATCCCCATTTATCATTAGACAGGTGGACAAGACTTCCAGCTAGGGTACCTGTCACATATCTTTTTTGTAAGCGGGCAGTGGGTGATGCTCGTCCGTGTCCAGCATTTCTTATCGCACAATGAAACTTTTGTGCAGCACCTCCATCTGCTTTTATTTGACCAATCATGTGAGAGCAGGGCCTGTCAATCACCCCAAATGAAAGAGTTTGGGATGATTTATCTTTGCTACTTCTGAAGTGAGTGACAAAGAGGTTTACTTGCAGTAAACAGGCTCAAAAGTAACCTAAAGTTCAAAGTTTGGTATTGCACAGATTACAAGATCTGAAAAATTAAAACATGTATACTGCAATCATAGAAGTGTTTAGTATAGCTTACTGAAATCATAGAAGTATTTAGTATAACATACTGTAATCATAGAAGTTTTTAGTATAGCGTACTTAAATCATAGAAGTATTTAGTATAACATACTGCAATCATAGAAGTGTTTAGTATAGCGTACTTAAATCATAGAATTATTTAGTATAACATACTACAATCATAGAAGTATTTAGTATAGCGTACTGAAATCATAGAAGTATTTAATATAACGTACTGCAATCATAGAAGTGTTTAGTATAGCGTACTGAAATCATAGAAGTATTTAGTATAACATACTGCAATCATAGAAGTGTTTAGTATAGTGTACTGAAATCATAGAAGTATTTAGTATAACATACTGCAATCATAGAAGTATTTAGTATAGCTTACTGCAACCATAGATGTGTTTAGTATAGCATACTGCAATCATAGAAGTATTTAGTATAGCATACTGCAATCATAGAAGTATTTAGTATAACATACTGCAATCATAGAAGTGTTTAGTATAGCATACTGCAATCATAGAAGTATTTAGTATAACATACTGCAGTCATAGAAGTATTTAGTATAACATACTGCAATCATAGATGTATTTAGAATAGCATACTGCAATCATAGAAGCATTTAGTATAACATACTGCAATCATAGAAGTATTTAGTATAACATACTGCAACCATATAAGTATTTAGTATAGCATACTGCAATCATAGAAGTGTTTAGTATAGCATACTGCAATCATAGAAGTGTTTAGTATAACTTACTGCAGTCATAGAAGTGTTTAGTATAGCTTACTGAAATCATAGAAGTATTTAGTATAACATACTGCAATCATAGAAGTGTTTAGTATAGCGTACTGAAATCATAGAAGTATTTAGTATAACATACTGCAATCATAGAAGTGTTTAGTATAGCGTACTGAAATCATAGAAGTATTTAGTATAACATACTGCAATCATAGAAGTTTTTAGTATAGCGTACTTAAATCATAGAAGTATTTTGTATAACATACTGCAATCATAGAAGTGTTTAGTATAGCGTACTTAAATCATAGAATTATTTAGTATAACATACTACAATCATAGAAGTATTTAGTATAGCGTACTGCAATCATAGAAGTATTTAGTATAGCGTACTACAACCATAGAAGTATTTAGTATAGCTTACTGCAATCATAGAAGTATTTAGTACAGCCTACTGCAACCATAGAAGTATTTAGTATAGCCTACTGCAACCATAGAAGTATTTAGTACAGCCTACTGCAATCATAGAAGTATTTAGTACAGCATACTGCAACCATAGAAGTATTTAGTACAGCCTACTGCAATCATAGAAGTATTTAGTACAGCCTACTGCAACCATAGAAGTATTTAGTACAGCCTACTGCAATCATAGAAGTATTTAGTACAGCCTACTGCAACCATAGAAGTATTTAGTACAGCCTACTGCAACCATAGAAGTATTTAGTACAGCCTACTGCAACCATAGAAGTATTTAGTACAGCCTACTGCAATCATAGAAGTATTTAGTACAGCCTACTGCAACCATAGAAGTATTTAGTACAGCCTACTGCAACCATAGAAGTATTTAGTACAGCCTACTGCAACCATAGAAGTATTTAGTACAGCCTACTGCAACCATAGAAGTATTTAGTACAGCCTACTGCAACCATAGAAGTATTTAGTACAGCCTACTGCAACCATAGAAGTATTTAGTATAGCCTACTGCAACCATAGAAGTATTTAGTACAGCCTACTGCAACCATAGAAGTATTTAGTACAGCATACTGCAACCATAGAAGTATTTAGTACAGCCTACTGCAATCATAGAAGTATTTAGTACAGCCTACTGCAACCATAGAAGTATTTAGTATAGCCTACTGCAATCATAGAAGTATTTAGTACAGCATACTGCAACCATAGAAGTATTTAGTACAGCATACTGCAACCATAGAAGTATTTAGTACAGCATACTGCAACCATAGAAGTATTTAGTACAGCATACTGCAACCATAGAAGTATTTAGTACAGCCTACTGCAACCATAGAAGTATTTAGTACAAAGAAAGTGATGCCTGGAGATCTGGAAGCAAAAGGGATGGCATTTTGGGGTAATCTAAAGGCAGGTTAGGTGATTGGGATGGAGTCTAGGCTGCCAGGGGGGAAATGGCCCATTTTTGGTTCAGTACACTGGTTGCACTTGCTGATTGGTGGCTACATTTAACCACCAATCAGTAAGCGCTACCCAGGTGCTAAACCAAAATGGGCTGGCTCCTAAGCTTATATTACTACTTTTTAAAGTAAAGATACCAAGAGAAGAGAACAAAGAAAATTTGATTATAGGAGTAAATTAGAAAGTTGCTTAAAATTGCATGTTCTGTCTGAATCATGAAAGGAAAAAAAGGGTTTCATTTACTTTTAAGTAGCCAGACAATTAAGAGATCTGTTATTATCGGTTATTTGTAGAGCGCCAACAGATTCCGCAGCTCTACAACAGATTCTGCAGCGCTAGTTATAAATGTAATAACGTAATTTTTGTAATTATTGAAATTTAGAAAATTTGCTCTAAGAAGACTGAAATTGCTTAATGAGAGATTAAAAAAAAACAAAAAAAAAACATCCCAATAATATTAATTTTGTGTATAGTTACATAAAAAAACTTTGCAGTGGATTTTTATTTTTATCTGTGTTTTTCCATCTGCTTAAGTGTAATAATGTTTGCAATAGATTTCCCTTTATTATTTTGTCTGCTTTTCCTTTAATTTACCTCTGAAAATTGTGGGCTTTCCAGTTGTACAGTTTCTATAAGTAAATATTGTAAATCCAGTAGGGTATGTATAGGTTGATCTTAATGAACATCTGTATTATTTCAATCAAATCTACTATGATAAATGGTGCCACCATGTTGGAACCTAAGCTTCCCCTTATCACTTTATTTTGCTGAACACAATTACAGACAGGTATAAAATAAGTAATAAAGTGTCCAAACACTGAACCGTGTTAACAAAGAATGAAGGGAAACTGTTAAATAGTTATTTTATTCTTGTTTTATTCCACACAGTCCTTGAACAGTTCAGTGTTTAGTGCCTGTTTTATATTCCTCCCTAATTGTCCTCAGCAGAAGAGAGAGATTATGGGAAACCAAGTATCGAATATGGTGGTGCCAGTTACATTATAAAAATTAAATTACACTTATTTCTGCATATTTTTCTCAGGTTAATCTTTGCTTTAAGTACATACTTACGAAAACATGGTAAAGATCAGCTGAGCACAGCCATTGATTGGGGGAGTAGTGCAACTGGCACTTCTGGTTAACTGTCCCTTATGTGTTTAATCTATTTCCTTAGATCCCCATTTATCATTAGACAGGTGGACAAGACTTCCAGCTAGGGTACCTGTCACATATCTTTTTTGTAAGCGGGCAGTGGGTGATGCTCGTCCGTGTCCAGCATTTCTTATCGCACAATGAAACTTTTGTGCAGCACCTCCATCTGCTTTTATTTGACCAATCATGTGAGAGCAGGGCCTATCAATCACCCCAAATGAAAGAGTTTGGGATGATTTATCTTTGATACTTCTGAAGTGAGTGACAAAGAGGTTTACTTGCAGTAAACAGGCTCAAAAGTAACCTAAAGTTCAAAGGTTGGTATTGCACAGATTACAAGATCTGAAAAATTAAAACATGTAATTTTTGCTCTATTAGATCCCTTTACAATATAGAAACTTTATTTTCAGTTAAACATGCAGCTTCAAGCGTAAATGATTACAGGGAGCTGGTAATAGCTTTTACCATTACCCAACATTTTGCTGGATAAGTGTATTAGTCGTGATTTAACAAATAACCTGACATTGCAAACCTCAGTGAAAAATATATTTCTTTCCTAAGATATGGTGAGTCCACGGTTTCATCAATTACTGTTAAGAATATCACTCCTGGCCAGCAGGAGGAGGCAAAGAGCACCACAGTCAAACTGTTAATTATCACTTCCCTTCCCACAAATTTATTTTTTCTACCAGTCTCTGTGAGGAGTGGCATCCTCTCACACTGTGTAAGCTGTCCTCCTGCCGGACTGCTAGATACAAGTAAGTGCTGGATTTTCTATGTTTGGGGGACAGGCACTTCTGGTTAACTGTCCCTTATGTGTTTAATCTATTTCCTTAGATCCCCATTTATCACTTATGAAAGTTAAGTATATTCCCTGAATTGGTTATGGCTCATGTGGGTAGTGGATTATTAATCTTATTAATCCCTCTATTTTTTTATGTGGTGTTTGTTTTCACATTATCCTTTTAAGATTATATGTTCCAATCGCATGCTTCTGATGTTTTAGAGTGCACCTTAATATACTTATGTTGAAGTTTGTAAGAGCGTCACAATTGTTTTTCAATTATTTAAGAGTCCTGTCAGACTAAAGGCTGGCACAGATGTTTTACTTTAGCTCAGCGGATCTTGTCTGATAGATTGAGGTGCGCAGTTAGATTAATTGCGAGCTTCATTTCTGTACTATGCCTCTGTTTCCGCCTTCTTCTTCCTTTGCATGGCGGGAAAGCGCCCTTTCCATGTTCTCTCTAAGCCGGTCATGTGACCACGCCCCCTTCTCTTCTCCGTCAGATCAGAGCGATGTGTCTGTGGATCCGTGCCATGGAAGGGCTTCTTTTAAATTGCGAAGCCATTACCTAAATCTTAAACGGTCCTTAAGATTCCTCTATGTTGATTTACAGTCACTACTCTGTGACCATTAGAGAACGCTAAAGCTTTTTTGTTTTATAATAAATGGCGCTGACATCTCCTATACATCCTTTCAAGGGAAGTTTTTATGTATATGGGATTTCCACTGATGTTGACAATCGTTTTTTATGGTTTTCAAGCCTAAGATTTGAGACATACTGTTCTAGAACAGAGGCTTGTTCCTTTAAAGTTATGTTTTTGTCTCTTAAAATACTGAGAATATAGTGTGTCTCATAACCCTTCTGTCAGGTATATATCTAAATGACAGATCATGGGTGTCTCTGTTTTATTATATAGGCTGGTTATGCCCTGTGGCACTTTTTTGTTTACTATATACAATTCCGTGCTGCATAAATATAAATTGTTTATCTCTGAGCGACTGTCTCTTAGGATGATGCTGTTTATGCAATGCCACAGTTTTCTCCTTTTACGTCCCAAGCCTCAATTGCGTCACACGCAGTGCCCTGCAGTTCCTTTATATCTCCTGGAGGAGTTATTTGCTTGCAGAATTTGCTGTCCAGATATCTTATGCGGTATCTGTGGCATTATCTGCTTTTCCTATACTAAGGGAAATCGCAAGAGGAACATTAGAGATTCAGATAGTTTAGTTTCTGTTCCGCCTGCTGCTACTCAGGTTGCCTTCCTCATAGGTCTGAGGAGGAGAAGGATATGTCGGTAGCCTCTGAGGGTGAGACCTCAGATTTGGACAGTATAATTCCTTCATCTGATACTGAAGTGGTATCCTTCAGACTTATGCCTGAACACCTCGTGTATTATTAAAGGAGGTTTTAGCTACTCTGGACGACTCAGATATTTTGCCGTTGTAAACCCAAGGATATCTAGTAAATTTAATATTTTCTGGAATTCCTTTGTGGAAGTGTTTCCTGTTCCAGACCGTGCTAAGGGATTTTTTTTTCCACAGGAATGAGAGAAGTCAGGGATTCCCTTTTCCTTCTCATGTCTTACCAAGATGTTTTCCCGTCACTGTCCCCTTTAAATATATTGGTGCACGGTGCCTATAGTAGAAGGAGCTTTTCTACTCTAGCTAAAAAACTTTGATCCCTATAGCAGATTGCTGCTCCTTCAAGGATCAATAGATAAGCTGAAAGCTTATATAGCAACTGGATCACGTGCGGCATCCTTTGGGTGCAGCGCCCTGTCTGATACCTTTTTTGGTAGAGGCTTCTTTGGAGGAGACCCAGGACAGAATTTGTCTCTTATGCTAGCTAATTCTTCCCTTCTATTGCTTTCATGCAAGTCATCTGACTGGGAGCCAGGATATCAGGCTTCGCTGTACTAGCCTTCTGGATCGTGTTTTGGTTGGTTTTTTTCCAAGATAAAGCTTCTGACACTCCTTACAAGGGTGAGACCTTGTCTAGTCCTGGTCTGACAGAAATGAAAAAGGGTCTTTTCTACATTTAACTAAGAAGCTTAGACCTTAAGGACGTCAAAGTAGAGTCCTGCTGTTGGGTTTAATTCAGCATGAGGGCTTGTCCCCAATCAGGGATTGGATATGTGGGGGACTTAATTTTGCTGTTTTTTCTTCAGTGTGGATACATGATGTCCCAGTTAGACTGTGGTCATTGCATCTGAAGAGTTACTTATACCTTCCTTTTTGAGACAAGTTCCTCCTCTCGTGTTTATCTGCAGTCCAGATTAAAGAGAGGCAATTTTGCTTGCGTTTGTACTTAAAGTATCTCTGCAAGTTTTTCTCATGGCACCGTTCTTTGACCGGGAAACCATTTGTTTCTTTTTTCTCTGGTCTAGCAGGGTCAGTTCTTCTGGCCATAGACCTAGAGGATGCGTATTTCAAGTTCCTGAAATTTGCTTTTCTGAAAGACTTTTCAGTTTTGTGGCCTTGCCACGGTTCCCTGATTTTGTGTTCAGTTGTTGGGGTATTAAGGGGCGCCCTTCCTGGAGACTTTTTGCTTCAGGCGCTATAATGTTATTAGACAATCTCTCATTCGGAGATCTTGTTGTCTTTTCCATGCTTCACGGGTTGGATAGTGGAAATTAGTTTCCTTGTTCCAGCTACAGGGATAGTTTTCATAGGGACCATAATATTCCTTTTCTTTGATATTTTTCTGACAGAGATCAGAAAGTCAGAGATTTTCTTGTCTTATTTTTCTCTGAGTTTAATGTTCGGCCCTTAGTGGCTCTACGGTTGAAGGTATTTGGTCTAATGGTCATCTCCATTGACTTATTCCCTTTGTTCGGCCCCATTTGAGAGCTCTGTAGTGTGTATGCTCGACAATGGCATGGGGACCATACGGATCTGCTTCATAGGATAGACCTAGATCAGTCAGCAAGGGATTCTCTCTCGTGGTTTTTCTCTGGAATTTCTTGCACAGGGCTTATGCCTCTGAGACCTCCCTGGGTGATTTTGACCACAGACGCCAGCTTGCTGGGCTGGTGGGCAGTCTGGGACTCTATAAGGGCGCAGGGACATTGGACTCGGGAAGAGCCTGTTTTCCCCATCAACATATTGGATTGGCTTTGGATGTCCTTAGCCCAGTTTTTCGGGGTCCAGTCAGACAACATAACCTCTGCGAATTACGGATTGTTTGGTGGGCGGAAGCTCACAATTGCTGTCTATCTGCCATCCACATCTAGGAGTGGTCTCCTGGGAAGTGGATTCCTTGAGCAGACAGACTTTTCATCCCATGGAGTGGGATCTCCATCCAGAGGTGTTCTCCAGATTAACCCTCCAATGGGGGGTGCCAGTGCTGGTCCTGATGTCATCTCAGTAAAACACAGAGCTTCCAAGGTATGATTCATGGTTGAGGGAACTGCAGGCTGCTCTGATAGATGCTCTGACGGTCCTTGGGATTTCAGGTTGGAATACCTGTTTCCTCCATTTGTTCTTCCACGAGTCATTGCTCGTATCTAACAGGAAAGAGCATCTGAGATTCTTAGCCCCAGCGTGGCTTTGCAGGATCTGGTATTCAGACCTAGTAGAGATGTTGTCTCTCCCACCTGGGAGACTGCCTCTGAGGAAGGACATTCTGATTTAGGGTCTTTTTCCTAATCCAAGTCTCGTTTTTCTGGAGCTGATTGCTTGGAGATTGAACGCTTAGTTTTTTCATGATTCAGGCTTGTAAACCTGTTATTAGAAAGATTACCATAGGATATGGCGTAAATATCTTTATTGGTGTGACTCAAAGGGCTACTCTTGGAGTAGTGTCAAGATTCCTAGGATTTTGTCTGTTCTCCAGGAAGGTCTGGAGAAGGGTTTGTCAGTCAGTACCCTGAAGGGTCCGATTTCCGCTTGTCTATATTGCTTCTTAAGCATCTGGCGGACGTGCCAGATGTGCAATCTTTTTATCAGGCTTTGGTCAGAATCAGGTTTGTGTTTAAGTTTGTTGCCCCTCCTGGAGCCTTGACCTTGTAGAGTTTGGCAGCATGCTCCGTTTGAGACATTGCTTTTCATAGATCTTGGCAGGTTTGTTTTTTGTTGCTATTCTTTGCAGTGTGATTCTCCTTATCTTATCTTTCATGTTAATATGGCGGTTCTTCGTACTAGTTAGGTTTTCTTCCTAAAGTTATTTCAGATAGAAATATCACTTTAGAAATTGTTAGTCCTTATCTATGTCCTATTCCTTCTTTTTGTTAAGGACGTTGTTGCACATGTCAAATGTTGTGCGTAATTTAAACTTTTTTTGACAGGCGACTAAAGATTTTCACCAGTCTCTGCCCTGTTTTGTTTTTTTCTTTGGGAAACGTAAAGGTCAAAAAGCTTCTGCTACTAATCTTTCTTTTTGGTTACGAAGTATAATTCGTTTGACTTTTGAGACTGCTGGACAGCAGCCTCCTAAGAGAATTACGGCTCATTCCACGAGAGCTGTTTCCTCTTCTTAGGTTATCAATTATAAAGGTTCTGTGGATCAGATTTGCAAGGCTGCAACTTGGTCCTCTTTGCATACTTTTGTAAATATTTCAAATTTGATACTTTTGCTTCGGCTGAGGTTTCTTTTGGGAGAAAGGTTCTTTTGGCGGTGGTGCCTTCTGTTTAGGCCTGCCTGTCTTGTCCCTCCCTATTCATCTGTGTCCTCTAGATTGGGTATTGGTTCCTAACATTAATTGATGAAACCGTGTACTCACCATATTCGGAAATAAATACATTTATCAGGTAAGCATACATTTTCTTATTTATGGAAAATACCTAGCAATAAAGTGTTTTGTAGATTCTTCTACAGCGCTGGCTGGTACCAAATGGGTTAAAACTGTGTAACAATAATTGGACTCTGACCCAAGGTTAGGGAAAGTTCACTTTCACATTTAAAAAGTTTTATGGCTGAGTTGATGGGTTTGCCGCTGCGACGCTTCTGTTACAAAGGGTTAGGGGATGTCATCTAGCAGGTGAATCTGGATACAACCATGCGCTTTGGAAGAAATGTGAGATAATTTTGTCTAAAGTAATTCTGTGAAGCACCACAACCTTCTTACTGAGAACGACTCCCTTGTTAGACACCAGGAATAGCTTGAGATACAATAATCTTAGTTTGCTACAAACAAAGTGATCTCTGGGAGCACCACAGTGGTTAATTCCCTGCAGTTGCTACATGGCTGCTATCCTACAGACAATTGTAACCTTGAAAAGCAGATTAAATGGACTTAACCCCATGCCTGCCAGAGAGGGCTAAAGTGCATTGTGTGTTAGCTCTTTCAGGCAAGACATAACTAAATTAACCGGATTTGTCAAGTTATTGCAATGCAGTCTTTTTGAGCTTTACTGATTGGCTGTTAATTATAATGTGATTTTTCGGTTCTCAGGATTTTGGGAATTGTAGAGGGTATTCATGTGGGGGAGGGGGGCATAAAAGGGCAAATGCAAATCCCACTTTAGACATGTCTGGGGTCTAATCTAAAGCATGTGTGCTACAAATATATTTTAAAGGACATTAAACACCTCTTACGGTTGTGAAAAAATTGCGTTTTGTCCCATGCTCCCTAGAGATGCCAAAAAGCAAAATAATGCAAATTGCCTAAACCAGCTATTTGATTTGCAGGTTACAGAATTTGCTTTTTGGCCTCTCTGTGCACAAAAGCAAAAGGTTTTTAATGTCCTTTTAATTATATTTTTACTACATATACGCCCGATTAGACTCCAGACACGCCCAGGCTGGGGTTTAAATTTAACCTCTCATGTCCCTATCTGCTTATTGCCTTGTGAGGTATTAATATTCATTTTATAACTCACAGGATGTGCATGTTTTTGCCCAGCTGGGCAGTAGGTAGAAGCTCCCTGGCTGACACTGTCTGTTGATGGGCAGAGATAAATCCCACATGCATACTTACAAAAATTAAATCCTGTAATATCCATTCAAAAAACTGCTTTGCAATTGCCACCCCTATTCAAGAGTAAAAATAAAATATGTTTGTTAGGACATTTTCTTTTTAAACAAATTCCCTTTTGTTAATATTTTGTTTGACCAATGCAAATTAAAGGGTCAAATTAAACTTAAATGGATTGGATAGAGCAGGACATTTTAAATAAGCTTCCAATTTATTTCTATTATCTATTCTGCTTAGTTCTCTTGGTATCCTTTGTTAAAGAGTCATCTTAGGTGAGCTCAGGAGCGTGCACGTGTCTTAAGCCATCTGGCAGCTGTGTTTGCAAAAATTCAAACAATGCTGTTATAGACTGCTATAAATATGTCCTAAGCTCTTATCAGCCTACCTAGGTTTGGTCTTCAACAAATGATACCAAAAGAACAAAGTAAATTTGATAATAGAGGTAAATTGGAAAGTTGTTCAAAATCACATGCTCTATCTGAATCATAAATTTTGACTTTACTGTCCCTTTAAGTGCATATTTATTTCACTCCTGATATTCCCCCTGCACAATATTATCTGTGTATGTTTGTAGGGATTAACCCGTTTAAAGTGCATGGCAAGCCATTCTAGTTGTAAAAGGGGATCACTGATCAGAATCTGGTTTTGGCGATCCCCCAAACTACAGGCTGGGGATCATTGGTGGCTTAGTGGTTGCCACTTTCAAGACTTTAATAATGGGAGTGCTGGTAACATTGCTACAAACATATAGGGATACGCATGAAGCCCCTCAAAAGTAAACAACAACAAAACTAATAGTAAAAGTCAGAACATGGGGTTGTAATGGGGACACACAACAAATATTTTATAGAAGACAAGTCCCTTTTTGTATATTTTGTCTGTATAGCTGGTTATCCCTATGGTGACACTAATCACCTGGCAAAAAATGTGCTTTTATTTGTACTCTGGCACAAATAGGAGCCTCTAGTTTTTAATACACAATCTTAAAAAGAATAAATAACCAGTTTATTATGGGCTGAAGTACAAGTGGAGTGCTAAAATTAAAGGGACACTGAACCCAAATTTTTTCATTTGTGATTCAGATAGAGCATGCAATTTTAAGCAACTTTCTGATTTACTCCTATTGTCAAATTTTCTTCATTCTCTTGGTATCTTTATTTGAAATACAAGAATGTAAGTTTAGATGCCGGCCCATTTTTGGTGACCAACCTGGGTTGTTCTTGCTGATTGGTGGATAAATTCATCCACCAATAAAAAAGTGCTGTCCACAGTTCTGAACCCAAAAAAGCTTAGATGCCTTCTTTTTCAAATAAAGATAGCAAGCGAATGAAGAAAAATTGATAATAGGAGTAAATTAGAAAGTTGTTTAAATTTGCATGCTCTATCTGAATCACAAAAGAAAAAATGTGGGTTCAGTGTCCCTTTAACATCTGGTTCATTTTATAAAAAAGTCCCAACTGCCCCCCCTCCAAACCCCCCCCCCCCCAAAAAAAAAAAACGTGTAGTGCTTTTTTAAAGATAAAAAAATTGTAGCATCTTTTTTAGATTTTTTTTTCTACTGCACTAGGCATTTTTTGGGGGCTAAAGTTGGTGGCTGTGGGATGTTACAAAAGAAATGGTACTGAAAAGTGTCTCTACATTGTGGTCTATGGGAACTGTGTGTTCCCTGTAAATATGTATCTGTAAATGCATTTATACATAAATATTTAGGTGTTAATATATGTATATACACATATAAAAAACACATAAAAAGATATGTATTTACACATATAAACACATAAATAGATATGTATATACACATATAAATGCATAAAAAGATATGTATATACACATACAGTATAAACACATAAAAATATATGTATATACACATATAAATACATAAAAAGACATGTATATACACATATAAACGCATAGATATGTATATACACATATAAAGACATAAAGAGATATGTATATACACATATAAACACATAAAAAGATATGTATATACACATATAAACACATAAAGAGATATGTATATACACATATAAACACATAAAAAGATATGTATATACACATATAAACACATAAATAGATATGTATATACACATATAAAAGTTTAGATGCCTGCATATTTTTGGCGTACAACCTGGGTTGTCCTTGCTGATTGGTGGATAAATTAATCACCAATAAAAAAGTGCTGTCCAGAGTACTGAAACCAAAAAAAGCTTAGATGCCTTTTTTTCAAATAATGATAGTAAGAGAATGAAGAAAAATTGATAATAGGAGTAAATTAGAAAGTTGCTTCAAATTGCATGCTCTTTCTGAATTACGAAAGAAAAAATTTGGGTTCAGTGTCCCTTTAATAAAATGGTTTCATAAATATGTTTTAAAAAAGTAAAATACTGGTCAAATATTAATTGTTAATAAGTATCGCTTTCAGCTTTTCCCCCTTTAAGTACAATATATCTAAAACTGGATATATAAAGTGTATACCAAATGTCCATACATTAAACAGGGATAAATAGAGTCATAGTCACCAAATAGGTAAAAGTACTTTCAGAAGGACTTCAATATTGAAGGGGTGATATCGCCAAAAAGGTTGATAATGCCAAAAAAAGTTGATGATAGATGATTATAATCCCATCTGGTGTTTGCCACTAGCAGTAATATCCAATGAACTCCTCCCTGGGGGCTGCTTGAATTCAGAGACAGGTTGCCACTGTTTCATCGAGAGTAACAAATTCTGAGAAGAAAACACAAGTGTAACCCAGATTCAAAGCAGTATAACAGAATTTATTAAAACACACTGTGCTAAATTGCACTTACAAGATATAAAGAAAAAATAGGCACATCATGCAGACCACAGCAAACATCAGCTTCACTGATAGCTCCGGATCCACTGCGTGACAAGTCTTGAGCAACTGCGATCTTGTTAGGGTTTAAAACAGCTGATTGCGGCAGAGTATTACAAGCGGATCCTTTGACTTCCTTCGCTACAAACTCTATAATACTCTACGCGTTTCGTCCGCTTTCTAAGCGGACTTTATCAAGAGATTCAAAAAAGGAAGCTGATCTTTGCCGTGGTCTGCATGATGTGCCTATTTTTCCTTATATCTTGTAAGTGTTCTAATAAATTCCGTTATACTGCTTTGAATCTGAATTGTGCTTGTGTTTTCTTCTCAGAATGAATAGATATGTATAAACAGATGTAAACACATAAATATATATGTATATATTCGTATACATATATATTTTTCATTTGCTGCCCAATGCTGTGCAACTTACCCCCTGCTCTGTGCAAGGTTCTTTGCCATGTCTTGTGAGCGAAATGCTTCCAAGCAATGCGAACGCAAGGTTGCCTTCGCATTTCACCTAACGCTCAAATGTGCGCTGGTGTTACAAAGTGGGGCGCAAATATCGCCCTCATGGAATCAATATTTTTTGCTCCTCTCACAGTCCGGCCCTATATAAGTAGCAGGAAGCATATTGTACAGAGCTGAGTTAAAACAAGGATCAAACCAACCATTGCTGAGGGAAGCACTGCAACTCTGCGTTTATTTTTTTAATAAATCCTTGTTTGCCATATTGGTAAATGAAAATATATCTGGCATTAAATAGCTTGTCACACACTTCTCTCAATGCTTCCTAGTTCACATCTATCCTTCACAATAGAAACAGTAAATATGGTCTACAGTATAAGCAATATTTCTAGTGTGCTTTATGCAACTTTACTTAATACAAATGTCTGTGCAGTCTCCTCTTTTTGCTTAAGGCAAGTTATAATATCTAGAACATCTGTGCTATTCCCTCAATTATTGAGGTTGTGTCTTGATTGAAAGTTCAGTAATTTAGCGGATGCTCTGTGATCTTAAGTGTTTGCTGGAATCATTGGTATCTCCGGATCACCATCTGCATCATAAGATGCTTTTTCTAGTCATTTGCTTCAATGTAAAATAATGCTCATTTGTTCACAATTGTCCAAGTTGGCTAAGATGTCTTTATCATGACATCTGGAAGTCAGCTGTCATGTCAAGTCAGATGTCTCTGAATGAGTCTGTAGATGTCAGCAGTTTCACTACGTTCTGAGCAAGGGATACCATCAGCTTGAATATATGTAAACTTCATTTTAAAATAAAAAGTCAAAGTATTCAAACTAGAAGTGAGTTGAAGTTAAGCAGTAATTTAAACAATGAAGAGAACCAGGCTTCAGACTGAGGTTTTTTTGACAGTGTCAGATGCTGACTTTGCAATGAGTCCACATACTGAACATGAATTCCATTTCATGATGCACAAAGAGTAGCTGTGGAATTAAACATTGTCTAGTAAAACGGGAATGTTAAAATAAAACTTGCTTAAAGGGACACTGAACCCAAATTTGTGCTTTCATGATTCAGATAGAACATGCAGTTTTAAACAACTTTCTAATTTACTCCTATTATCAATTTGTCTTTATTTAAAAAGCAGGAATGTAAAGCCCATTTTAGGTTCAGCACTCTGCATAGTGCTTGCTTATTGGGGGCTACATTTTGCCACCAATAAACAAGCACAACCAAGGTTCTGACATTTGAACCAAAAATGGGCTGGCTCCCAAGCTTTACTTTCCTGCTTTTTAAATAAAGATAGCAAGAGAACAAATAAATTGATAATAGGATTACATTAGAAAGTTGCTTAAAATTGCATGCTCTATCTGAATTATTAAAGAAAACATTTGGGTTTAGTGTCCCTTTAATGGTAGAAGATATTGAACCCATTTCACAAGTATACCTGACAATCTTTAGCAAATGTTTTTTTGCCATTTTTAATGGTTTGCCTTAAAGGGACACTGAACCCAAAAAAATTATTTGTGATTCGGAAAGAGCATGCAATTTTAAGCAACTTTCTAATTTACTCCTATTATCATTTTTTATTCGTTCTCTTGCTATCTTTATTTGAAAAAGAATGCATCTAAGCTTTTTTTTTTTTTTTGGTTCAGGCTCTGGACAGCAACTTTTTATTGGTGGATGAATTTATCCGCCAATCAGCAAGAACAAACCAGGTTGCTCACCAAAAATAGGCCGGCATCTAAACTTACATTCTTGCATTTCAAATAAAGATACCAAGAGATTGAAGAAAATTTGATAATAGGAGTAAATTAGAAAGTTGCTTAAAATTGCCTGCTCTATCTGAATCATGAAAGAGAAAATTTGGGTTCAGTGTCACTTTAAATGAAATGTTACTTTTATTTTCATTGAATGCAAGTTCTCACAGACTTAAAGGGACACTGAACCCAATTTTTTTTCTTTCATGATTCAGATAGAGCATGCAATTTTAAGCAACTTTCTAATTTACTTCTATTATCAATTTTAATTTGTTCTCTTGCTATCTTTATTTGAAAAAGAAGGCATCTCAGCTAAGGAGCCATCAAATGTTTGCTTCAGGACCATGGACAGCACTTGTTTATTGGTGCTGTCCAATCAGCAAGGACAACCCAGGTTGTTCACCAAAAATGGGCCGGCATCTAAACTTACATTCTTGCTTTTCAAATAAACATACCAAGAGAATGAAGAAAATTTGATAATAGGAGTAAATTAGAAAGTTGCTTAAAAATGCATGCTCTTTGTGAATCACGAAAGAAAATTTTTGAGTTCAGTGTCCCTTTAACATGGAATTTAGTGCCCTCTGTATATAAAGCACAAGAAACACAATGTGGCATTCAATAGATAATTTTCTAATACAATTAAAGGAACAATGAAGTAAAAAAAAAAACAGGTCCGAAACCTAAGTAATATTTTATAGGGACTTTAATTGATCACTAATAATGAAGAATCACAGTAACTTTTTAATCTAGAAGTGCCATTCTAATACTCATATTTTTTGTGGGCTAACGGTTTGAACTGTTCTCCAATCAGCACTCTAGCTACAAAAAAGTGCTGTACGGCTAGAGAGCCGATTGGAGAACAATTCAAACCGTTAGCTAACAAGAAATTTGAGTAATTTGCAGCGTGTCTTCATTAGAAGTGATCAATTAAAGTGCCTGTAAAATATCACTTAGATTCCTGAACTGACTTTAAAACATGTCAAGTTTACCATCACTTTAAACTTCCTTGATTCAGACAGAGCACTGGTTTTCAAACCTGCCCTAAAGTCTCCCTAACAGGCTATATTTTCAGGATTACCTTGGATGAGAGCAGGTAAAATAACCATGTTGACTAATCAGCTAATTATATCACCTGTGCTTTAGTTCAGACATCCTCAAAATCTGACCTGTTAGGGAAGTCTGAGGACAGGTTTGAAAACCAGTGTGATAGAATATACAACTTTAAACTACTTTCCAATGTATTTCTATTATCTAATTTGCTTCATTCTCTTGGTATCCTTTGTTTAAAAGCATACCTAGATAGCTTCTGTATCTATGCATTACTGTGATCTAGCAACTGATTGTTGGCTGCACATATATACCTCTTGTTATTGTCTCACCTGATTTGTTTATTTAGCTCCCAGTGGTGCATTGCACTTTCAACAAAGGATACCAAGATAATGAAGGAAATTCTATAATATAATTAAATTGGAAAGTTGTTTACAAATTGTATGCTCTATCTGAATCATTTTTGTATATCAGTAAGAACAAATATTGCAAATGTTTAAAGTTTTAAATTAATATTTTTTTTTTCTTATCCCAACTGGTGGTGTGTATTTCAGTGCACTAAGAGAGCCAAGTATACAGTTATTTAAATGGGGTTTCATGGGAGTTTTTTTTTAAATCTTATTTTACTTTGAAGTGCAGTATTCTGTCAGACTTAGTATGAGCAGGATATTGGAATATTTTTGTTATATGTGCATCACCAAAACTGCCTCTGCGACTTGATAAATGGAGCCCAAAATGTTTTCTTGGCAAACTCTAGCGGGATGGAATGGAGACCATTGGCTGCAACACAGCTGGACAAGTTGGTATAAAATATATGAAACCAACACAGATATTATGTTATTGGGTATCTTATTAATCCATTTACTGCCAGTTAAAACAAATGTTTTTTTGCTGCCAGTAATACATATAAGTGATTAACTGTTTACTGCTCTATTCTATGGTCAGAAAATTAAATCTTTTGCTGCCAGTAACACACATAAAAGTTATTATCTGTTTATCCAATGGTCAGCAAATTAACGTCTTTGCTGCTAGTAACACACATAAAAGTGATTCGCTCTTTACTGTTCTATCCCATGGCCAGTAAATTAACTCCATTTCTGCCAGTAACACACACAAACAATATTAGCTCTTTATTGCTCTCTCCTAGTCGGATAGTCGGTAAATTAACTTCTTAGCTGCCAGCAACATACTGATTAGTTATTTATTTATTTATAAAATATTTTACCAGGAAGGATACATTGAGATTTCTCTCGTTTTGAGGTATGTCCTGCTCTATAATGTGGCTGGTTAAGTCCCGCTTTGGAAAGCAAATATTGCTGGTTTCTAGCAGGTATCTGTTCTCATTGACTCACAGCTCAGGAGCTACAATTCTAGTTGCTCCCATACGTGACTTTACCCGTCTGTTTAAAGGGACACTAATCACAATTTTTTTTTTCTTTCATTATTCAGCAATTTTAATTAACTTTCTGATTTACTCCTACTATTAATTTTCCTTTGTTCTCTTGCTATCTTTATTTAAAAAGCAGGAATTTAAATCTTAGGAGCAAGCCCATTTTAGGTTTAGCACCCTGGATAGCACTTACTTATTGGTGGCTACATTTAGCAAACCGATAAGCAAGCGTAACCCAGGTTCTGAACCCAAAATGGGCCGTCTCTTAAACTTTACATTTCTGCTTTTTAAATAAAGATAGCAAGAGAATGAAGAAAGTTTAATAGGAGTAAATCATAAAGTTGCTTAAAATTACATGCTCTATCTGAATCATTAAATAAAAAATGTGGATTTAGTGTCCCTTTAACCCCTTTGCTATATTTCAACCTAAACTTAGCAAGGGTCAATAATGCAAAAGTAATATGGTCAAATAAATTAAAGTATGCTATTTTTTGCATCAGTGTCACTTTCAATTGTATAATTGTCATTAGTAAATATAAACTAATTAATCTATTAGCTGTCAGCAAGAGGTACAAGGCATTGTGCTGCACCCCTCTGTGGCAGCCAAGGGGTTAAAATACTGTTATACAAACCAATCTGCGCCAGCTGTGCTGTCCCTGGAAGCCTTAAAGCAAAAATACTGTTACAGACTCACAATGGCTGTGAGGTTTCTAGAGATAGACGTAGGCTCTGTGCTTGCATTAGTTTATCTACAACAAGCACTAGTCTTTAATGTGAACTCTGTTTATTTTATTTAAACAGCTTATCTCTTCCTAATCTCTGGAGATATTATCTATCCAGATGCCTTGTTCTCGCTACAGAAGCCTCATATTTTCCCTTGGTTTTGACAATGTCTGTGTTCATCATAAATTCATATTCTGTTCTCTATTGGTAGTTTTATATTATATTGTCAGTCCCACACAGCACACAAATTATTCATATTTATGGATTTGCTTATAAGCAACATCAAACACAGAAGAAAAGTGGGCAATCTATACTCTGAAATTCTAAACAAGGACTGCTGCAGAATTTTAAAATGTATGTACAGAAATCTGCATTTCATGTTGATGCTGCAGTGCCCTTAATTTGCGTTGTTCATTTTTTTTAAGGATACATTATAGAGCCATAACTTTACATGCTCTCATTCGTTAGAGCATGTTATTTTATAACTGTTGATAAGGGGTTAAACACATGGGTAAAGTAATATTCAGTAACTATAGAGAACTGATGGTCCCCAGCAGAAGATGCTGACATACACACATACCTATGTTCTTTACTTAAAAGATAATGTTTTTATTTTTATAAAAAATATATCTAGATAGATAAAACCAAACCATTAAGGACTAGATTATGAGTGGAGCGCTAACAGTTCTGCGCAAGCAAAAAAGGGTTTTATCGCGTCAGGTTTTTCACTGGTATTACAAGTTGAACGTAAACTCGATTGCTTGAGCGCAATTAAAGTTAACCTGCCCTCAGAGCTCCGGCTAACTATTTCTCGAAAAAAAAGTGTCACAAAACACCTCAAAAATGCATTACAATGTACAGTTACACTCATAACAGCATCTAATAAAAATTCTTCAAAACAAATATTGCACAAAAAAGTTAAGTTCTGCACATAGCACAATATGTTCTAAGTATTTTTAAATAGATATTCATATATATATATATATATATATATATATATATATATATATATCTGTATATATCTATACCTATATATAATCATTTTTGTACATATTTTATTATATCTTTTCATGTGACAACACTGAAGAAATTACACTTTGCTACAATGTAAAGTAGTGAGTGTACAGCCTGTATAACAGTGTAAATTTGCTGTCCCCTCAAAATAACTCAACACACAGACACTAATGTCTAAACCGTTGGCAACAAATGTGAGTACACCCCTAATTGGAGATATCCAAATTAAGCCCAAAGTGTCAATATTTTGTGTGGCCACCATTATTTTCCAGCACTGCCTTAACCCTCTTGGGCATGGAGTACACTAGAGCTTCACAGGTTGCCACTGGATTCCTCTTCCACTCCTCCATGACGACATCATGGAGCTGGTGGATGTTGGGCTCCCCAACCTTCTGTTTGAGGATGCCCCACAGATGCTCAATAGGGTTTAGGTCTGGAGACCTTTACCCTCAGGCAGTGGTCGTCTTGGAGGTGTGTTTGGGGTCATTATCATGTTGGAATACTACCCTGCGGCCCAGTCTGCTTCAGTATGTCACAGTTCCCTCAATGAACTATAGCTCCCCAGTGCCGGCAGCACTGATGCAGCCCCAGACCATGACAATCCCACCACCATGCTTGACTGTGGGCAAGACACACTGGTCTTTGTATTCCTCACCTGTTTGCCGCCACACACGCTTGACACCATCTGAACCAAATAAGCTTATCTTAGTCTGCTTGTCTTCAGCAAACTGTTTGCAGGCTTTCTTGTGCAGCATCTTTAGAAGAGGCTTCCTATTGGGACGACAGCCATGCAGACCAATTTGATGCAGTGTGCGGTGTATGGTCTGAGCACTGACAGGCTGACCCCCCACCCCTTCAACCTCTGCAGCAATGCTGGCAGCACTCATATGTCTATTTCCCAAAGACAACCTCTGGATATGACGCTGAGCACGTGCACTCAACTTCTTTAGTAGACCATGGTGAGGCCTGTTCTGAGTGAAACCTGTCCTGTGAAACCGCTGTATGGTCTTGCTCACCGTGCTACAGCTCAGTTTCAGGGTCTTTTTATAGCCTAGGCCATCTTTATGTAGAGCAACAATTCTTTTTTTCAGATCCACAGAGACTTTTTTGCCATGAGGTGCCATGTTGAACTTCCAGTGACCAGTATGAGAGAGTGTGAGAATGATGACACCAAATTTAACACACCTGCTCCCCATTCACACCTGAGACCTTGTAACACTAATGAGTCAAATGACTAATTGGGCCCAATTTGAAAATTTCCACTTAGGGGTGTACTCACTTTTGTTGCCAACAGTTCAGACATTAATGGCTGTGTGTTGAGTTATTTTGAGGGGACAGCAAATGTACACTGTTATACAGGCTGTACACTTACTACTTTACATTGTAGCAAAGTGTCATTTCTTCAGTATTGTCACATGAAAAGATATAGTAATTGTTTTACAAAAATATGAGGGGTGTAGTCACTTTTGTGGGATACTGTGTGTATAAATATATATTTGTGCAAAAAACACATTAGCTACATATAGAAATATGTATTTATGAATAAATAGAACATATGCTTATATGTGAAGAACATTGGAATGTAAAATGTTCATGTTTTCATTTCGGGTTAGCCCACTTGAGAATATGCGATCGGGTTTGCGTGCCAGTAGGGTGTTAGTTTTTTCTTTGACTTTCTGTGCTCCATTGACTTCTGTGGGGGAATATGTTATCGCAAACGCAATATTCTATGTTCGCCTTTTACGCGTGTTGGGTTAGAGCGAGAGCAAAAACAGTTTTCTTTCAACTTGTAATATGAGCGCTATTAGATGCATGCAAAAAGCTTAAAGGGACAGCCAAGTCCAAAGAAACTTCTCATGATTCAAACAGGTCATGTAATTTTAAACAACTTTCCATTTTACTTTTATCACCAATTTTGCTTTGTTCTCTTTGTATTCTTGGTTGAAAGCTAAACCTATGAGGTTTATATGCTAATTTCTTAGACCTTGAAGGCCGCCTCTAATCTGAATGCTTTTTGTCAGTTTTTTACCACTAGACTGCGTTAGTTCATGTGTTTCATATAGATAACATTGAGCTCATGCACGTGAATTTACAGAGGAGTGAGTACTAATTGGCTAAAATGCAAGTCTGTCAAAAGAACTGAAATAAGAGGGCAGTCTGCAGAGGCTTAGATACAAGGTAATTACAGAGGTAAAATGTGTATTATTATAACTGTGTTTGTTATGCAAAACTAAGGAATGGGTAATTAAGGGATTATCTATCTTTTAAAACAACAAAAATTCTGGTGTTGACTTTCCCTTTAATTCTAGTGGAGTTAAATACCGCTCAACTTGTAATCTGGCCATAAATTTGTTTTAAAAAGATGTTGGATATTTCAAGGTATTTGACTGGGAAGGGCTCAAAAAGTGTGTATATGTCTATACATGTGTATATTTGTATGCATGTGTGCATACATTGTAACATATAAACACATAAATATACATGTATCCATATGTATTTATAGACATATATACACACATACACATACTTTACTTCAGGTCTGAGGTCGGAATAATTCTTCTTGTACTACTTTGGCTTTCGCTTGAGCGCAACCCATAACTGTCAACTTGTAATATGAGTGATGTTTAGCGTGGTCGGTTGAAAGTATAGTGCCCGCTAAAGGGATGTCGGCTGCGCTAAACATTATCTGGTAAATCTGTTTTAAAGGGATACTAAACCCACATTTTTTCTTTCATAATTCAGATAGAGCAGCAATTTTAAGCAATTTTTTAATTTACTCCTATTATCACTGTTTATTTGTTCTCTTGCTATCTTTATTTGAATAAGCAGGAATGTAAGGTAAGAAGCCGGACCATTTTTGGTTCAGAACCTGGGTAGCACTTGCTGATTAATAGTTACATTTAGCCACCAATCAGCAAGCGTTACCCAGGTTCTAAACCAAAAATGGGCCGGCTCTTAAACTTTTACATTCCTGCTTTTCAAATAAAGATAGCATCTGAATCATGAAAGAAAAATGTGGGTTTAGTATCCCTCTAACATACTGCTCTATCGATAGTGCTCAAAATGTAACGTTTCTTGAATAGAACCATGAACAGCTGCCATTGTCCTTATTACTAAAACTTCTTTTCGATGATTTTTGCATAAAAAAAACAGATGGGAAAAAAACAGTAAAATTTAAAGTTCTAGCTGCAAATTATCTTTATTCGCATCTCATTTTAAAAAGAAAATGTGAAATCTAATTAGCAAGTCGGGCACTGATGTGCTAAATCATTGTGATAACCCTAGGGCACAGGCCCTGTACTAGTGACAATGGGACGCAGTTCCTACAGACCACTTAACCTTTGGTAGCATCACAACACGCTCAATCACACATATGAGAATTAAAGCTGAGTTCCAACGACTCTGAGGCGATACAGCTGTGAGATACTAACACAGGTTATGTGCACGTGGAAGTCTTGTACAATTTAATAGATATTTAGAACATTCTCAGGGCCCAAAATGTAGCACAGATCAGCTGCATGACCTCAGCATCCCACGTGACATCATAAAATGCACTTGATTTTTTTTTTTTTTTTTTTGTGAAAGGGCTATAAAAAAGGTAAAAGTGACAGAAAGGAAATGGAATAAAATGATCTGATGTGTTAGAACATTTTCTTTTTGTCCTATTGCTTGAGCATAAATATTTTTTTTAACCCCTGCAAATTCAGCTCCAAACCAGCAATACACTACTGATCTGAAGCTGAACACAGTGAGCCAATCAAGGGAGGCATATGGGCATAGCTGCCAGTCACCAGCCATATTCAGTGCATTGTGGTTCCAGAACTGACTTTTACATTTAACAATGTAAGGGTTAAACATAGTTCTGGGCAAGAAATTGTGTAAAATAGCATGCTGTAAAGCATTTAAAGGGATAGATAACCACATTTTTTATTTCATGATTCAGAAAGAGAAGCAATTTTAAGCAACTTAATAATTTACTCCTATTATCAATTTTTCTTAGTTCTCTTGGTCTCTTTACTTGAATGTAAGCTTAAGAGCTGGCCCATTTTTGGTTCAGAACCTGGGTTGCACTTGCTTATTGGTGGCTAAAAGTAAGCCACCAATAACCAAGCAATAGCTAGGGTGCTGAACCAAAAATGGGCCGGCTCCTAAGCTTACATTCAAGTAAAGAGACCAAGAGAACTAAGAAAAATTGATAATAGGTGTAAGTTAGAAAGTTGCTTAAAATTGTATGCTCTATCTGAATCATGACATAAAAAATGTGGTTATCTATCCCTTTAAGTATTTATTATTGCTCCTTTATGTCCCTTATTTTGATCTTGAATGTAACAGAAAGTGCATATTTATTTAGCAATGTGTCCATAGAATAGGATCTCCCTGGCTGATAAGCAAACTTCTGTATTGGTATAAAGTAACATGCCCCACAAGAATTGTAAAGCACCTTTAAAGGGACATTGTACACTAGATTTTTTTTTTTATTATTTTCAAAGGCTTTATTAGAGAAAAAATAAAATATACTTGTTATACTTTATACAAATCTGAGGTCACGTATGGACTCGCAGGTCCAAGTATGGAAATTGTATAGCAGTTTTCTCAGTCAAAAGTAATAAACAAATATTATGCAACATAACTTAAGACAAACAATGTTGTGTTAATTCAGCTAATACATCTGTTATAATGTACTCTAGATTTTGCTTTGCATAAATGTTATGTAGATGATCCATTTATATAGCCCACCTGGGAGTGGTTTTGGATTTTTTTTAAGTTTGCTTATTTTTTAATAACATTCTGCTGATTTTCAGAGTCCTAACTAAGCCCCAACATTTTAGATGTATACTGATGTCTACAGATTTCTACGGCTCCAGTTTGTGTAATCTGTCTTTTGATATGCGGGGGAGGGAAAGGCAAGGTCCGCTCTTCTTGTTTCCCAAGCCCCCTTAACTAGGTGTTCCAGTCTAACCACATAACAAGTGCTAAACTGGGAGCTTCTAAGTCATTTTTAAAAAAAAAATTTATACTGGATGTTTATATTTGCATCTGTGCACATTCTTCTTTATAGTAGTGTCTATTACACGCAGTTATATGAAAATTGGTGTATACTGTCCCTTTAAATGCCCTCTTTAAGAAGACAGACAGACCTGAAGGGACATGAAACCCAAATGTTTTTTTCATGATTCAGATGCACAATTTTAAACAACTTTCCAATTCACTGCTATTATATCATTTTATTTATTCTTTGCTTGAAAAAGCATCAATGCCCTACTGGGAGCTAGCTGAATGCATTGGTGAACCAAGAAAATTAGGCATATATGTGCAGCCACCAATCAGCAGCTACTGAGTCTACTTAGGTACCAGTTTCAACAAAAGATAGAAAGAGAATAAAACAAATTAGATAAGAGAAGTAAATTGGAAAGTTGTTTAAAAGCTCTTCATTATTTATTTTGTCCTCTTTTCTTGTAATTTAATTCAGAAAATCGTTGGTTTTCTAAATTCCTCTGAGTTTCTGTAAAGTAATGGGTGTCACCATGTTTGAACTTAAGTTACCTCACTGTACTGCTGCAAACAGACAGCTATAAATAGACAATAAAATAGACAATACAAACAAGGCTTTGTGGGTTTCAATACAGCCTTGATCACACAAACTCAGTTTTGTTACCTGGTTGATATATCTTTCCCTAATTGTTCTCAGCAGAAGACAGAGAAATAGTAAATAGAAAACTAGTTTAAACATGGTGGCGCTCATTACTAAACTTTTAGGGCTCGATTACAAGTGGTGCGGTATTTTTTCCACGATCGCAAACTCTGCTAGAGTTAAGCTTTTTTTGTGATAGTCGGGTTGCGCTGGTATTACAAGTAAAAAAACGTAAGTATTTTGCGCAAGTGGTAACTGACTAGTGCACAAATCTGAACTTACAATATCGCGTGCGCTTTCACGTATTACCCTTTAGAAGTCAAAGGAGAAAAAAAAGTGCCAAAAAACACCCACTCTCTCGCACAAACACCATGACATATTCTCATTCATGCAAACCCTAAATTTAATTATTAATATTTCATATTCTAGTTCTTTAACATTTGTTTATAATATGCGCATACCGATACCGATCACATACTGTAATATGCCGAAACATGATCGCATACTGAAATATATTAATGCACAACATAAAAATATTAAAAATATGTATATTATTTCTCCAACATTGGTGTGTTCGGTCCACGGCGTCATCCTTACTTGTGGGAATATCTCTTCCCCAACAGGAAATGGCAAAGAGTCCCAGCAAAGCTGGCCATATAGTCCCTCCTAGGCTCCGCCCACCCCAGTCATTCTCTTTGCCGTTGCACAGGCAACATCTCCACGGAGATGGTTAAGAGTTTTTTGGTGTTTAAATGTAGTTTTTATCCTTCATACTTTTTCACATCCAAATCTGGTCTCCCTCCAGCTGACGGCTTGGAGATTGAACGCTTGATTCTATCGAAGCGTGGGTTTTCAGGCCAGAAAACCGGTAACTAGAAAGATTTACCATAAAATATGGAAAATATATATCTGTTGGTGTGAATCCAAAGGATTCCCATGGAATAAGATAAAAATTCCTAAGATTCTCTCCTTTCTACAAGAAGGTTTGGAGAAAGGATTATCTGCAAGTTCTCTAAAGGGACAGATCTCTGCTTTATCTGTCTTACTACACAAAAGACTGGCAGCTGTGCCAGATGTTCAAGCATTTGTTCAGGCTCTGGTTAGGATCAAGCCTGTTTACAGACCTTTGACTCCTCCCTGGAGTCTAAATCTAGTTCTTTCAGTTCTTCAAGGGGTTCCGTTTGAACCTTTACATTCCATAGATATTAAGTTACTATCTTGGAAAGTTTTGTTTTTGGTTGCTATTTCTTCTGCCAGAAGAGTTTCAGAGTTATCTGCTCTGCAGTGTTCACCGCCCTATCTGGTGTTCCATGCAGATAAGGTGGTTTTGCGTACTAAGCCTGGTTTTCTTCCTAAGGTTGTTTCTAACAAAAATATTAACCAGGAGATAGTTGTACCTTCTTTATGTCCGAATCCAGTTTCAAAGAAGGAACGTTTGTTACACAATTTGGACGTAGTCCGTGCTCTAAAATTCTATTTAGAGGCTACAAAAGATTTCAGACAAACTTCTTCCTTGTTTGTTGTTTATTCTGGTAAAAGGAGAGGTCAAAAAGCGACTTCTACCTCTCTTTCCTTTTAGCTTAAAAGCATCATCCGATTGGCTTATGAGACTGCCGGACGGCAGCCTCCTGAAAGAATCACAGCTCACTCCACTAGGGCTGTGGCTTCCACATGGGCCTTCAAGAACGAGGCTTCTGTTGACCAGATATGTAAGGCAGCGACTTGGTCTTCACTGCACACTTTTGCCAAATTTTACAAATTTGATACTTTTGCTTCTTCGGAGGCTATTTTTGGGAGAAAGGTTTTGCAAGCTGTGGTGCCTTCCGTTTAGTTGACCTGATTTGCTCCCTCCCTTCATCCGTGTCCTAAAGCTTTGGTATTGGTTCCCACAAGTAAGGATGACGCCGTGGACCGGACACACCAATGTTGGAGAAAACAGAATTTATGCTTACCTGATAAATTACTTTCTCCAACGGTGTGTCTGGTCCACGGCCCGCCCTGGTTTTTTAATCAGGTCTGATGAATTATTTTCTCTAACTACAGTCACCACGGTACCATATGGTTTCTCCTATATATATTTCCTCCTGTCCGTCGGTCGAATGACTGGGGTGGGCGGAGCCTAGGAGGGACTATATGGCCAGCTTTGCTGGGACTCTTTGCCATTTCCTGTTGGGGAAGAGATATTCCCACAAGTAAGGATGACGCCGTGGACCGGACACACCATTGGAGAAAGTAATTTATCAGGTAAGCATAAATTCTGTTTTTTTTTTATATGTGTATATATGTCTGTAAATACATATATATATATATATATATATATATATATATATATATATATATACATATATAATACATTAATACATGTTTATACATTTATGGACACACACACACACATATATATATATATATACACATACACATATACACCATTAGACGTGTGTATGTATGTAATTCATTGTTAAAGCCCTTTGCAGCCTTTTTTCTCTTACACCCGAGGCCTCATATCTTTGAGCCCTTATAACTTTTTTTTTAGATGAATTTTTATCACTCAGTTTTTTTAAAGTGTTTTGAGCAACTTTTTAGTTTCGGAAACCAGTTAACCACAGTTTTAAGACTGAAGGACTGAAGCTTAACTTGTAATATGTCGCAAAAACACAATATCGCTTGCGTAAAAACATTTGCGCCTCACTTGTAATCCAGCACTTAATATTTAGATGTATTTTTACCATTATAAATACATCTACATATTACTCTAAGGCTAATCTTTGATTTGAATACATCATTATGACTAGCATGTATTTAATGTTTAATACCCCTTTAACTCCTAGAGTGCCAAAGCATACTGTATTGCATACTGGCACACAAGGGGTAACACTGGCACTGAAAGCTTCTTCAGTAATGAACTGGTTAATCTGAACTACTGCTTTATATAAGGTAATACATTCTCTTCTCAATGTTGGTAAAAGCCTGTTTAGTGGTTTGTTTGGAAAAACCCCCATAAAATAAGAGACGTCTGAAAGTTCTGCTCCATCTGAAGACTGAATGAGCCTGATATTTTGCTCGCCTGACCTCATCTCTTGGTATTCAGCTAAGGAGGTGAATGGGGGAGGTGCGGCCCTTATTCTGCCTGCTACTTTCATTCAAGATCAACATCCCCTTTGTCATCTATAGAGGTCTGTGTGAGCCAAACTGAGGGGTAACCATAGCGAGGAGAAGAAAATCAATTCAAGTGCCCAGTGTGCAGAATCATTAGACATTTGCAAACATCCTGTGCGAGGTGAAAGGGCTTTCACAAATGGAAAGGGCTGTGTATCAGCCTAGCAGTTACTGAGAGCTGAATATACTGATGGTGGTACAACCAGGAACTGGTAACTAAACATTTATGTTATTACTATCTGCATATGCAGGGAAGGTTTTGTCATCAAACAGGCAGCAGCCTAAGGGTGTCTTCATTGCATGTGCTGCAAGTGAACTAGCAGCCCACACTAAAACTATGTTATTTTTTGTGTTCAGCAAAGCAATGTCAAGCTATTATGAGAGAGAGAGAGAGATTTGTTTTGCAGTAGTTGCATTCTGTGCTGAATAAACCAACTTTTTAGCTGGAGTACTTGTGGAGACTTGCCTACACCACCAGTAACATTTTGCAGGATTGTCCTCGTCATTCCTCCTAGATAGTCCTCGTAGATGTGCACAAAAATTCAGTATTGAACACACATTTTTATTGCAAAGCATATTTTAACATGTTTAGTTGTTGCTTATTCAGAAATGTAATACAAATATTTCCCTGTCTAAGGTTAGCAGTAAAGAATTAATTTTGTTTGTATCGATAATTAAAATGAATAAAAGCGGTTTTGTCTCAATAATGCAAGTAGAAATGTCCACAGCAAGCCACCAGTATACTTAATACTTATCTTTTATTGGCACAGCTAGATTAAAAGAATAAACAAAGGTCATATACAAAAGTTGGTGCTTTTCGAAAATGAAGCCTACGCGTTTCGCCGTTAGCTGTAGCCATGGCTTGTTTATAAAAAATGTCCACACACATTTAAAAAGGGATAAAACAATATCAATAGTCATTGGATAATTGACGGGGCATCCAAAGTAAAGTTTAAGAAGCAAATTAAACCTTAGAACGTGTATGTAATGTTATAGTGACAAATTAATAGGTCAGTAAATAAGCCATATAATTAACCCCTTAATGACAGAGGACTTACCAGGTACGTCATAGGAAAAACTTCCCTTAATGACAGTTGACGTACCTGGTACGTCCTCTGTTGTCTGAAGTGCTGGAAGCGATCATGATCGCTTCCAGCTGCTTACAAGGGATTGTAGTGATGCCTCAATATTGTGCGAGCGCAC
Organism: Bombina bombina; assembly: GCF_027579735.1. Taxonomy (NCBI): domain Eukaryota; kingdom Metazoa; phylum Chordata; class Amphibia; order Anura; family Bombinatoridae; genus Bombina; species Bombina bombina. The sequence continues at coordinate 1,119,386,477 of NC_069503.1, forward strand.
GCCAAATATACCGGCAACAAAATAAAAAGATTGATGTAGATGCAGGGGCATCTCTGTTTTTTAGTAAGGGATCTGGGAGGGGGAGGGATGTAGGTTATTTAGGGGGGCCAGCTACACTACAGAAAACAAATATTTAATATTAAAAAAGTAAAAAAAAAAATATTTTGGGGAGCAAATTTGGTACTGGCAGACAGCTGCCAGTATCCAAGATGGCGGCAAATAGATAGAGGGAGAGGGTTAGAAAGATGTATGGGGGGATCAGGGAGGTTGTGGGGTAAGGAGGGATCCATCACTGCAGACTGTATGATAAAAAATAAAAAAAATAAAAAAAAATATTTTTATTTCAGTGCTGGCAGACTTTCTGCCAGTACTTAATTTGGCGGTGACAATTGTGAGGTGGGGAGGGAAGAGAGCTGTTTGAGGGGGGTCAGGGGGGATCAGGGGGTGGGATGTGTCAGGTGAGAGGCTGATCTCTACACTAAAGCTCAAAATTAACCCCACAAGCTACCTAATTAACCCCTTAACTGCTGGGCATATTACAAGTGTGGTGCGCAGCGGTATTTAACGGCCTTATTATTACCAAAAAGCAACACCAAAGCCATATATGTCTGCTATTTCTGAACAAAGGGGATCCCAGAGAAGCATTTACAACCATTTGTGCCATAATTGCACAAGCTGCTTGTAAATAATTTCAGTGAGAAACCTAAAATTTTGAAAAATGTAAGTTTTTTTTTTAATTTGATCGTATTTGTCGGTTAAATGGTGGCATGAAATATACCAAAATGGGCCTAGATCAATAATTTGGGTTGTCTACTACACTACACTAAAGCTAAAATTAAACCTAAAAGCTCCCTACAAGCTCCCTAATTAACCCCTTCACTGCTGGGCATAATACACTTGTGGTGTGCAGCGGCATTTAGCGGCCTTCTAATTACCAAAAAGCAACGCCAAATCCATATAGGTCTGCTATTTCTGAACAAAGGGGATCCCAGAGAAGCATTTACAACCATCTATGCTATAATTGCATAAGTTTTTTGTAAATAAATTCAGCGAGAAACCTAAAGTTTGTGAAAAAAATTGTGAAAAAGTCAACAATTTTTTTTATTTGATCGCATTTGGCGGTGAAATGGTGGCATGAAATATACCAAAATGGGCCTAGATAAATGCTTTGGGATGTCTTCTAAAAAAAATATTTACATGTCAAAGGATATTCAGGGATTCCTGAAAAATATCAGTGTCCCAATGTAACTAGCGCTAATTTTGAAAAAAAGTGGTTTGGAAATAGCAAAGTGCTACTTGTATTTATGGCTCTATAACTTGCAAAAAAAGCAAAGAACATGTAAACATTGGGTATTTCTAAACTCAGGACAAAATTTAGAAACTATTTAGCATGAGTGTATTTTGGTGGTTGTAGATGTGTAACAGCTTTTGGGGGTAAAAGTTAGAAAAAGTGTGTTTTTTTTCAATTTTTTCCTCATATTTTATATTTTTTTATAGTAAATTATAAGATATGATGAAAATAATGGTATCTTTAGAAAGTCCATTTAATGGCAAGAAAAACGGTATATAATATGTGTGGGAACAGTAAATGAGTAAGAGGAAAATTACATCTAAACACAAACACTGCAGAAATGTAAAAATAGCCATTGTCATTAAGGGTAAGAAAATTGAAAAATGGTCCGGTCATTAAGGGGTTAATAAGCACAGCATAAAATAATATGACAAACATAACGTTTTATATTATTCTGTATTATCAAACACTTCATTAATAGTTCACAAGATTTTAGCCCTGTTTTCCCAGAACATGACACCCATATATCTTGCTAATATATATTATGGAGTTATAAGAAAAATAATTAATTGAAATGTTTGTTTAATGTCCCATAATGTACCATGGGCAAGGCATGGTACATGGTGCCATAGACTAAGGTATTTCCTTTACACTACACTGGGCATGTAAAAAAAGGCTCTAACCTGCAACTTACAGCTGATTTGGCACTTCTGAGTGCTACATTACCAACCCCCCAGAAATGGTATTAACATTTAGTACTGTTACATTCATAAAACTGTTGTAAATCAGATCTCATAACTGATTTGACAGTTATAGTGATTAACACTTGTGTTCCTATCACTATGTATTGCTTTTAAAGATTCAAAATCTTTTAATACATTTCGTCCTTTAAAGGGACACTAAACCCAAATTTTTGAGGATAATTAGGATAATTTACTCCTATTATCAATTTTTCTTCGTTCTCTTGCTATCTTTATTTAAAAAAGCAGGAATGTGATGCATAGGAGCCGGCCCATTTTTTGTTTAAAACCTGGGTTATGCTTGCTTATTGGTGGGTAAATGTTAGCCTCCAATAAGCAAGTGCTATCCATAGTGCAAGTTGTGCAGTCCCATGTCTTCCTATACCACTACTGTAACTATTGCAGTTTCAAATAATAGCATTGCTATATTTTAATATTCATTTATGTTGCTCTAAATTTAGAACGAACAAATACATTTTTAGTTTTATTTATTTTTTTGCACTATGCTCAATTTGTATGCAAAAATCTTAGATATATTGTTTACAAACATTTTTTGAGCTTTTTTTTTTTCTTTTAAAGGGACAATAAACAAATTTGACCCCTTTATATGAAAGAACCTCTTAATGGCATAGGGGCCGATTTATCAAAGCTTCAACTGATAATACGCTGGAATCTCACATCAAATAAGACGCAAAGTTGACCCGCCGTAGTTAACAAAGTATCAAGATCGTCAAATGTTGAAATGTGTGACGTACTATACGCTCCCGCTGTCTCAATCCGAAGCAGTCTTTTCTGCCGATAGTTCAAACCGCTACCCTTGAGGCCGGGAAAGCCATATAAATCTTATGGGAGTCTGAAAACCCAGAAGGGTTATGTTAGATGCTGCAAGAGAATGAAGCTTATTACATATTTATGTAAATTAGAAAGTTGATTACAATTGTATACTCTTTTTAAATCACACAGACAACGAAGACGCATGTTCAGTATCTAAATAAAATGTTAAATAATAATATTATAATCACATGTAATTTCAAGGGACAGATTCATTTCAAAAGTAGTTTTAATGACAGGTGATGGCTTTCTGGCAGAAGGACTAGTAGATATAGGGATGCAGATGAAATAAATACATTACATACTATAGCTAACTTAATTTTTTTGATCAATCTAATTTCACCATGTTTAACACATGTAATACAAGTCCCACTGCATTTCGCAACAAATTCGACGCAATACTTTGCACCAAATTGGACGCAATATTCAAACTCCTAAACAACCCACAAACTAGTACATTTTCCACCACTTTTGATTGGGAAATGCATAATCACATGGTTTATGACATCAGCCAATCTGATTTAAATATACATTTTATACTATCACTAACAAATCAAATTGCTCGATACTTGTGTCATTGATCACTCATCAGAACTTGTAAGTGCCATTTGGTTACTTTGGGGGGTAGTTATCAAGCCGTCTACTTTTCTGCCTTCGCCGACCCAATACGTCCGCCTAAGCTCGCCTACCTTCGCCGCCGCGGACCTTGAATACGTTCGCCTAAGTTATCAAATAAAGCTGTCAAAAAGCCGCGGGGCGATGAGCAGCGGACTGTGACAGTTATCACTCATCCGATCTCGCTGCCCTTCGGCTTTTTCCCAGCTTTATTGCTAGCCTGTCACTAAGCACTCACACTAAACTACACTGTTCTACCCCCGGAGCCCCCCGCAACTAAATAAAGTTACTAACCCCTAAACCGCCGCTCCTAGACCCCCCCGCAAGTCTTATAAATGTATTAACCCCTAAACCGCCGCTCCTAGACCACTTCGGTTCCATAGCTGCTCGGCTGAGTGAAGACGACTCAAGGTAGGATGATCTTCAGGGGATTAGTGTTAGGTTTTTGTAAGGGGGGTTTGGGTTAGATTAGGGGTATGTGGGTGGTGGGTTTTAATGTTGGGGGGGGGTTGTATTTTTCTTTTACAGGCAAAAGAGCTGAACTTTTTGGGGCATGCCCCCACAAATGGCCCTTTTAAGGGCTGGTAAGGTAAAAGAGCTTTGAAATTTATGTAATTTAGAATAGGGTAGGGATTTTTTTTATTTTGGGGGGGTTTGTTATTTTATTAGGGGGCTTAGATTAGGTGTAAGTAGCTTAAAATTGTTGTAATATTTTTAACATGTTTGTAACTTAATTTTTTATTTTTTGTAACTTAGCTTTTTTTTATTTTTTGTACTTTAGTTAGTTTATGTAATTGTATTTCATTGTAGTTATTTGTAGGTAGTTTATTTAGTTAATTTAATGATAGTGTAGTATTAGGTTTAATTGTAACTTAAGTTAGGATTTATTTTACAGGTAATTTTGTATTTCTTTTAGCTAGGTAGTTATTAAATAGTTAATAACTATTTAATAACTATTCTAACTAGCTAAAATAAATACAAAGTTACCTGTAAACTAAATATAAATCCTAAGATAGCTATAATATAAGTATTAATTACATTGTAGCTATCTTAGGGTTTATTTTACAGGTAAGTATTTATTTTTAAATAGGAATAATTTATTAAAGTATAGTGTAGTGTTAGGTGTAATTGTAACTTAGGTTAGGATTTATTTTACAGGTAAATTTCTCTTTATTTTAGCTAGGTAGCTATTAAATAGTTAATAACTATTTAATAGCTATTGTACCTAGTTAAAATAAATTGAAAGTTGCCTGTAAAATAAAAATAAATCCTAAGATAGCTAGAATATAATTATTATTTATATTGTAGCTATATTAGGGTTTATTTTAAAGGTAAGTATTTAGTTTTAAATAGGATTCATTTAGTTAATAAGAGTTAATTTATTTAGATTTATTTAATTAATATTTAAGTTAGGGGGCGTTAGGGTTTAGGGTTAGACTTAGGTTTAGGGGTTAATGATTTTATTACAGTGGCGGCGGCGTAGTGGGGGGCAGGATAGGGGTTAATAAATTTATTATAGGTGGCGACGGTGTAGGGGGGGCAGATTAGGGGTTAATAAATTTATTATAGGTGGCGACGGTGTAGGGGGGGCAGGATAGGGGTTAATACATTTAATATAGGTTGCGGCGGGTTCAGGGAGCGGCGGTTTAGGGGTTAATACATTTATTATAGTTGCGGTGGGCTCCGGGAGCGGCGGTTTAGGGGTTTATATGTATAGAGTAGCTTGCGGTGGGCTCCGGGAGCGGCGGTTTAGGGGGTAATAACTTTATTTAGTTGCGGCGGTGTAGGGGGGTCAGATTAGTGGTGTTTAGACTCGGGGTACATGTTAGGGTGTTAGGTGTAGACAGCTCCCATAGAAATCAATGGGATGTCTGTCAGCAGCGAACTTGTACTTTCGCTATGGTCAGACTCCCATTGATTCCTATGGGATCCGCCGCCTCCAGGGGTGGCGGATTGAAAACCAGGTACGCTGGGCCGTAAAAGTGCCGAGCGTACCTGCTAGTTTTTTGATAGCTAGCAAAAGTAGTGAGAATGTGCCGCACTTGTGTGCGGAACATCTGGAGTGACGTAAGAATCGATCTGTGTCGGACTGAGTCCGGCGGATCGAAGCTTACGTCACAAAATTCTACTTTTGCCGGTCTCGAGCCTTTGATAACTAAGGCGAATCAGCCTCGCCACAAATACGCTGCGGAATTCCAGCGTATTTGAGGTTGATGGCTTGATAACTACCCCCCTGTGTGTATTATACTTTGAAAGTATGTATATGTGGAATTATTATTAAAGTTAATCATTGATGATGACATTAGCACACATAGTGTAATATTTTTTACAATGATTTTAAAAATCGTATGATGTTTGATTCAATATTATCTTAAACTGATAGCTCAAAGGGATAGTCCACCTAACATTAAACTGTCATGAATCAGATACATTAAAATCACCTCTTTACTGTCATGCTATTTTCAGTGTTCTTCTTCCTTCTCTTGAATTTCATTTTCATTAAAGAGACACTGAACCCACATTTTTTCTTTTGTGATTCAGATAGAGCATGACATTTTAACCAACTTTCTAATTTATTCCTATTATCAAATTTTCTTCATTCTCTTAATATCTTTATTTGAAATGCAAGAATGTAAGTTTAGATGCCGGTCCATTTTTGGTGAATAACCTGGGTTGTTCTTGCTGATTGGTGGATAAATTCATCCACCAATAAAAAAGCGCTGTCCAGAGTCCTGAACAAAAAAAGCATAGATGCCTTCTTTTTCAAATAAAAATAGCAAGAGAACAAAGAAAATTTGATAATAGGAGTAAATTAGAAAGTTGCTTAAAATTGCATGCTCTATCTGAATCACAAAAGGAACCATTTGGGTTCAGTGTCCCTTTAAGAAATGTCATCTTATATGCCAGCCCATCTTATAATACCTGTGTAGGGTTTGTGTTTAAAACTACACTGCAATCAGGAAGGGATATACAGGTGCAGAGAGCAAACTGGCCCAGTTCTTAAAATATCCATTGTTTGCAAATAAATACCTATGATACCCTTATTACATGTTATATTTGCAATTATTCTTCCCCAGAATAATACTATATTTACACTATATACATATAGTGGTATAAATAAACACAGAGATATGAAAGACAACATTGTTTAGAACAAAATAAAATTTAGGGACGTTTGAATATGTTTGCAAAATATTTCTGACATTACACACACACACACATACATATATATATATATATATATATATATATATATATATATTTATATATATATATATATATATATACACACAAGTATGTACAAAGATGTATGTACAAATTCTAGCATTAATAATCATTTAAAAAAAAAAGAAAAAAACATGAGATAGTCATATCATGATTTCTAGAAATATATTAGTTTATGTGAAAATATCATATATCAGATTTTTTGTATAACAAATAAATAAAACAAAAAAATAACTTTCTTTGAGATAATTTTGTTTGTTCAGGTATACATCTAGCTATTTCTTGGAGATTAACAGATGAAAAATAAAAGATTAGCGTTATAGAAATGTGCTTGTTCATGGACAGTAATGATATGGTATAAATAAAGTTGGAAAAAAACTAAAATATCTGCAACATTGATGACTCTTATTTATCAACAGTCCAATGCTCATCGCTCCGTACTTGACGCACGTGTTTTTGACAAACTTTTTAATAAATAAGAGAGTCATATGTGGATTCGCGGCAGCGATGTCTGGCGAGCGTATTGACTCCAGCGAATGCACCGAGATTGACGCTTTGATAAATCAGCACCATAATCTTATTTGCCTTCAGTATTATATTGGAAAAAAACAGTGCCCCTCCTGCCCGAGCATTAAAAGCCATACTGTCAGGGCTGGATTAACATAGAGGTGGGAGGAGCTGTAGCTCCAGGGCCCTACCCTTAGATGATACTGCCCACCCAATACCCAATACAGTCTGCATTAGATTCTAGGTAGTCTTTGTGAATGGTGGGCCTTGGATTTTCCCGCCCATAAAAAAAAACTGGTGTAAGAATGTTGTGACCTATGATCCTGATCAGGGCCGTCTTTAATATTGACTGGACCCTGGGCAAAAATTTTCTTGGCCCCCCCCCATGCAATTTCGCTCTCCACCCCTACATCCCAAAAAACAACTAAATCAAATATTTTTTTTTAATTATTAGCCCAGCAGTGGATTATCCACTGCTGACCTAATCATTTAAAAAAATGAAATAAATTGCAATATGTGAAACTGGACCTAAGCAGTACTAATAAGTAAATAAATATATAAATTCCTCCACTGTGGATTCATTTAATATTCTTTTGAATGTGATTCTGGTGTGAGGTTAGCTGGTTAAAGAGATTTAGGGCAGCCAACAGGAGCAAAGCAAGGTAAAGACTGAGGAGGAAGCATGGCGGTGCAGTATAAGTTTACTGACTGGAACCGCAGAACTACTATGGGAAGCCGTAAAATCTGAGACAGAGATAAAACAAAAACTATAAAAATAAACCTTACATTAATGTGTGAAGTATCAGCATGACACTATACATCAGCCACAGCAGCATATGTCACTTCTTTGCTAGGAACAAGTTCCCTCTCACCTTGCACTAGACAATGCTGCATGGGGAGGGGTGTGGGTGCACTCACTTATTCTTCCCACTGACACCTTTCTACAAAGCACTGTTACCCTAACAAACTTCAGTTAGTTGATCTTAGGGCCACAGCAGAAAGAGCAGGGCTAAGGGGACCAGCAGACTGGATGCTGTCTGTCCAAGGCTGCATGGATACAGTGTGAGATGAGTCGCACAGCCTCAAGACTGAAGAGAGCAGTGTATGCAGCTGCACAGATGCTCAAATCCTCGCGTGCTTGCCGCTCCAGCTTTCTGCTGCATGCGAATACAGTCAGCCCTACCCAGAAACAATCCCCACCACCAGAGCAGTTACCTGGTAACAGTGGTAACTCTAGTAGGACTTTTTATGATGCAGTGGGAATGGCTGGATGCTGAGTTAGGGCTTAGCATTCAGTGCTACACAGTGCACATCTAAAACAGCACATGGCAATAGCTTGGCATATCACATGACACCGGCACGGTCTGGCACAGTTATATATAAGCAGAGTACTTTTGACTGTGACAGTATTAGGACTGAATGTGTGTGTTCCCCATGTCAAATCAGCAGTCTGGTATGAACCATAAATTTTTTTTTTTTTTTTTAGGGCTCTTGGGCCCCTCAACAGAAACTGGGCCCTGGGCAGCTGCCCCTTTTGCCCTGTGTTAAAGACGGTCCTGATCCTGATCTAACCCTTAGGTTAGGATTATGGATTGGAGTTAGGGTTAGAGAATTGTGTTAGGTATAGGATTACAGCAATAATTATGATTAGGCCTATTGTTAAAACTAGGCTAGAGGAACCATTATGAGTAGGATAGAGATAGGGTTAGGGTTAAGGCTAGGATTATGTGTAGGGTTAAGATTAGGTTAAGGGTTACAGCTACAGACTACAGTTATGGTTGGGATTCTGATGACAATGTCTGGTGCAGCATTCATGCTCAGACAACATTGCTGCTGCCCTACTGTGGACTTTATGACGATACTTGCTGCTATATTTTGGCAGCAGTGATATTGGCAGAAAACCCCAAAGAGAACCTATTGCTTCTGTTGAACAATCTACACTTGCGTTTTATGAGCAATATATAATAATTAAGATGCAGCTATTATAACCAATTGGTGCCTGTGTTATTCCCCTCAATAGTCTCCATAGCATTACAACATACATAGGGCTAGATTACAAGTGGAGCACTATTTATTGCTCCAGCTCGCGCTTTAACTCCCCTAGAAGTAAGCTTTTTGCACATGCGGCATAGCACAGGTATTACACGTTAGACAGTAAAAGTTTTTGCTCACGTGCTAATCAAATGTGCCCAAAAATCCAAACTTGGAATATGGTGACCGCATTAACGTATTCCCCCATAGTCTTCAGTGGATCGCAAACAGTTGAAAAAAACACCCTACTCACAGGCAAACCTGATAGGGTTTAACCAAAGTGCGGTAACCCAACATGAAATATAAATATTTTTTCTTCACATAGAAGAATATGTTCTATTTATTCATAGATAATTATTTCTATATATATCTGATGTGTTTTTTTTTTTACATATGATTATATATAGGTATAGATATATACAGACACATATGGGAATATCTATTAAAATACTTAGAACATATGCCCTTATGTGAAGAACATTGGAATGGGATATATATATACACATTTGTATTTATATCTTTATATATATATATATATATATATATATATATATATACACAGTATGCCTGTAAATACATATATTCTCATATAAATACATATGTACACATAATATATTTAGACATATATAAATACATACTTATACATATTTAGACATGTATATGTATATATCTCTATGTTAAAGCCATTTGCATGCCTTTTATTTCTATATATACCTGAGACATGATATCTTTGAGCCCTTATAACTTTTTTATGCATTTTTTAGAAAAAATAATGTATTTTTGATGTGTTTTGTTCAACTTTTTAGTTGAGCAAAACAGTTAACCAGAGCTCTGTAGTCGCGATTTCCTGATGCGCATTAAATTAAATTGTGCTCAAGCTACATTTTTTTTCCATAAAAAATAAGACCCTCTATTTTCAGGGCATTTGGGGCACTTTTAGAAATTAACCAGAGATCTCTGGTTAATTTTCTGAGCACTAATTGCTACTGTGATCTTGCGGCAGCAATAGCCGGCCACTTGTAATGGCTGGTTATTTATAGCGTGCAAGCAAAAAGGCAAATTTGCCTGTTTGCGGGTGCTCGATAAATTAACGGTCCTCTTGTAATCTGGCCCAATATCTCTATACTACTACTACTACTCCTACTAATAATAAAAATAATAATAATAATAATTTGGCTTTATGAGATGATCTAACAAATCTAGTCAGTATTGAGAGGGGCCTCAATGAATTTAAGAAAGGTAAATATTAGCTTGAGAGCCGTTTATCTTGCTATTCAGGGCTGTGGGTGTGAAGGAGAGACCTTTATATTACAAATAATGATTTTGCCTGATTTCTCTCCATGTTGGTTATTAATCATTTGACCCTGGATTTTTCCCTGTGAAGTTGGCACTATCATTTCACTCCAAGATGGAGAGGCTTTGATAATAAGGCCCATGGTTTGGATGTCTTTTGAAGGATGCATTTTGTGTAGCAGGAGTCAGACAACAGTGTAGAATATTGGACATGGGAGAGCTGTGTAATAACTGATATAGACAAAATTTTACAAGCATAAAAAGTTAGTTTATTCAGCATGAGAACATCAACAGAAAGAGATGTATCCAATCCCCATTAATCCTGGGCACAGCAGACAAAATAGCGCACACCTACAAAAATCATTCACCTGGTCTGCTCTGTGAATAGGTTTTATTTTTTGCATGTTAAACCAGCATTTACAGCCTTAAATAATCCTTGTGTGTCTTCTGTATAAAACATTGAGTGCAACAGGAAACACACCATTAAGCAAGCAATCTGCTGCCCGACTCAATTATACTGTACACAGAAATGTTTTCACATCTTTTCTAAATTGCTGATGTTTAGTACTGTAACCAAACAGAAGTATAGTTGTTGCTATTAATCTAAAAAAAAAAAATATATATATTCAGCTGTGACATTTCAGAGTCCTAGGTATTTTTTCAGTAGACAAATCTTATTTAAATAAAAATATGGAACTTTATATTTATTATTTATATAAATCATAACATGGATTTTCTTAGAGACATGCAAAGTGGATTTGAAATACACAGTATTGAAGTTTAAAGCCAATTAGATTTTGTGCAGTATATTTGTATTTGTAACAAAATGCTTTTTTTAAAATGTATTGCCGTATTTCTGATATGTTGTGAATATGAAAAGCTGTAGAAGACGCTCACATGCATTTCAGCCCTACGCACACTCAAGTGGTCAAGTGACAAGTATATTGGGGTTTCTTTTGTGCAGTTGTACCTGGAAAGGAAGCATTTTTGCAAAGTCTTGTATTTTGCAACACTTCAGTGCCTTTAATACAGCCACTAAGTTTACATGGCCCTCTTTACATTTCAGCAGCATGTGGCCATGCATGCCTAGGGCAGCTTCAGGCAAAAGCAGGAGGACTAGAATCTTGGTGTCCCATGTGGAGATGAAAGCAACTACTCTCAGCTTTTGCCGAGACCAGAGGGGCCAGTGTCAGGGTGCCAGGAATCAGACTGAGACGAGAAGTGCAAAAATAATCACACCTTTATTAATAGCAAAAAATAATAAAAAGTCCACAAGTCAAATAACAAGCCAGGAGTCAAACCAGAGCTGGTAGTCAGACGAGCCGAGTCAGGAGCCAAAGCGAATAGTCAGACGAGCCGGAATCAGGAACAAGGAAAACAGCAGAGTCAGCAGCAAGCCAGGAATCAGGAACCAGGAAGGACGTCAGGCAGCTAGGTAATACACAGGAACTCTCACAAACAGGTCTGAGACAACGCAAAGGCAAAGCATACTGAACAGAGGCCCTTTAAATAATAAGTGATGACATCTCAATTCTGAGACTGCATCCTGTCTCACATGGATGATGCACACCAGTCTGGCCATAAAAGGAAGTGTAGAAAATGAGCAGCATCCCCCACAATGCACCATAGTAAGGAAGAGATGTGAGTAAAATGGCTGCCAGCATCACATCGCAAACAACAGGGAAAAAACCCTGACAGCCAGACTGGGAGCTCCCAATGAGTCCCCTGCTTATGCATAATCTCCGGGGAAGACTGAGAATAGGATGCTTGGGATGCTTATTTTTAAAGTATCTGATCTGTGCAGGAGCATGCACTTCAGATGCCTGTACTCAACTTCATCAGGGCCATATACTTTCCAATGGATAAGGTATTCCAGTCTTCCTCTATGAAGCCTGGTATTTAGAATTTCTTCAACCTAATATTCTTCTGATCTATCCACAATGACAGGCCCTGGAGTAGGTGGCTTATGAGAAGGAAAGGGGTCTGCAGGTTTGAGAATAGAGACATGAAAAACTGGATGGATTTGATAGGAAGATGACAACTGAAAATGGATTGCAATTGGAGATAACATTTTTTAAATGGTGAAAGGACCAATGAAGAGGGGGCCTAATTTATTGGAAGAAAGAGCAAGTTGAAGATGAGCAATGGATAAATATACTTTGTCTCCAACTTGATAAGCAGGAGTAGGATGTCCCCTCTTATCAGCATAATGTTTATATTGCTGTTGGGCCTCCAATAATCACTTCTTTATTAGAGAGAAAGTATTATGAGCCTCCTGTAAACATTGATCAGCAGCAGGAACTGAGCTTTGGAGAGGAGAGAAAGGTAACATGGTTGGATGGTGTTGGGGACATGGACGTATATCTATGAACTTGATTATTATAGCCAAATTCAGCCAAAAGCAAGGCCAAGTCATCTTGTAACAAGCTTGAATAACATCTGAGGTTCTGTACCAAAGTTTGATTTGTGCATTCAGTTTCACCATCTTTTTGGATGGAAGCGGTAGATAGGGCTCTCTGAATGCGCAGTCCCTTGCAAAAGGATGTCCAGAATTTAGACATTAATTGGGTACACCCTTGGTGGCAACAAAATTAACCATTTTAGAAAAGTGATCTACTACCATTAAAACTAAAGTATAGCATTGAGCAGGGGGTAAATCAACTATAAAGTCCATGGCAATTTCAGTCCATGGTCTGCTTTGCACAGGAAGTGGTTGTAACAGACTTAAAGTAGGTTGTCATGAGTCTTTGTTTACTATACACACGGGACAAGACTGTACATACGATTTTATATCTTTCTGCATGTCAGGCCACCAGAACTGTCAACAAATTAACTATTGAGTCTTATGGATAACCCCATGTCCTCCCAGAGGGGTGTCATGGATATACTGTAGGAAATCAGGAACTACAGAGGATGGAACTACCACCTTATTATCTTGAATCTGGAACTCCAGAAGTTTCTGAGGAACTAGGAGCATTTTCTGGATTTATAATCTTAAGATTAATAGTGTCCCATAAGGAAGCTTGGTTAGCTATTAAATGTTCTGGTTGCAGAATAGTGGTTCTGTTAAAAATAAAACCTGTAAAATCATTATTGTGCAAAAATGACATGCTCTAATTCATTACAAAATGTACTTTGCGCACTACTGAACCCTGAAATGTATGTGTTTAATGGCCACAAAGTGAGTTACAGTCAGTGCAGCTCCTAAAATGAACGCTGATTGGCGACTGTCTCTGAACGCTAAACTGAGCAACTGTCTCTGATTGGCTCACTGACTCTGTCCTGCTCTGGACCAGGAGTTCTGTGGGAGTCCCAAAAAGGGAATGTATTTATGTGTTTAACCTTTTTGAACATAGAGTTTGTTGGTCATTAGTGGAAAAATGTCATGCTCATATGATTTACAGCCTATCATTTTTATACTAGATTGTCTCATTTAACAATAGATAAGTCAAATTTAGGCTTAAAGAATAGGACATTACATCTTGAAGAAATATATATGAATTAATTGTATAGTTTATTCAATATGTTTAAATTTCTTTTTCGTGCCATAGCACCTGACAAAATTTTTGTTTGCTTGTGAAAGAGTCTAGAAATGGGTAATGCTTCAGTAAAATATAACCCAAAAGCACTTTACACCAGCAGAATTGAATAATGCTTTTTGGGTCCATTTTAACATTTTCAATGTAAATGTGTCCTATAGTTTTAACATGGTGGAGTTACAGTTCTCTCTTTCAGACAAGACTATAAATTGCAAAGATGACCAGCATAATACATACATTTATGTATTTTCACTTTGGGGACATCAAGAATGCCTTGGATAAGCTTAAGGCTATCCTAGGAACTAATTCACTTTTTCAACTATTTAAAATGAGACAGCTTATTTCGGGGAGGGGGTTTCGGGGGAATGCATCAACTAACCGTACATTGATTTCACGTCATACTTGCCAACTATTCCTATTTTTCCAATCTGAATAGCCAGGACACACTCAGATGCAGTTAGATAAAAATCATAAAAAGATAATGTAGGGCAGTATAGTCCGGAGCGCACCTAAGGGTATGGTACCCTAGCTTAGTGGTTGGTCTAGGCCTTGGCTGCGGACTTAGAAGTTGAGCGACTGCTATTGTGGGAAGAGTGATGTCCCTAGGCTCCTGGTTTGTGGCATGTTGAACAACTCCCTAAGATCATTCCCGTTTTCTTGCGTTGTAGCTGAACGCCGCTTCATGTTAGTAGTCATGGCCCATGACAATTTCTTTGCAGGGGTTTCTACTTAGGCCCCGATTGCCGCCACCTGGTTTGTTAATATTTAAAATGTTATAGCTGCTGGTTGTTCTTTGTTTTACAATAAATACAACCCACAGGTCTGTACCTCCATTACTGTTGTCATGGTTTTTATTTATTATGGTTACAATTTTTTATGGTTATTTATTAGAGTTAGTTATTCATACCTCAGGACGATAGGGCATTTAATCCCTTATGAAGAGTTAGTTACAACATTTTGCAAAATGATGATAGATCCAGGTACCACTTTAAGGCCTTCATACCTGAGTTCCTAATCTATGCTTTCTTTTAACCAAATACACTGCAATGCAAATACGGTTGACAACGTTAATTGTTCTCTAGATAGATACAAAACACAAAGGAGGACTGCATTCTAAAACTAGAGTGGGAACGCATATCAAGCAACTGGTAAATCTCACAGCTCTGTCTACTCACCCGGAACTCACAGACTGGAGAGTTTACATTCTGTTGCATATGTGATCCTTCCCTATTGGACTTTTAACTCAAGCTTGTTTGGGGTTAAGTGGATATAAACATAGCTGCCTGTGAATGCTTGGTGAGATCCAAAGTAGTGAATTTTTCTAGTGACATGGAATCTGTTCACAGATCTGTCCACTTCTGTATAATTTATACATATATACAGTATATATGTATATATATTTTTTTTATTATTATTATTATTTTATATTTATTTATGTATAAAGACCCCCCCAAGACACCCTAGATCCGGTGGAATTCCTTTGGGTTGGGAGGTCTCCCATAGCTTCTCATTAGGATCTGTGATAGGTCTATGTCAAGACACACCCTGTACTGTTCACAACACGCCCACCCATGCCAACTACATGTCTTGGCACCACCTTGACCATGACCCATCCTCACCATGGCCTTGCCCACAAACCACAACAAATATTGTGGCATCTGAGCCTCCTTCAGTTTCAAACAGAGCAATAGTAATACTTGTTATTAGGTTAACTGGCATCTGCAAATTTTGAACTGTATTTAGATTATATTGAATAATTCAACTTGTAATATTTTGTCATACCATGGGCCATTGTATTTGTCAATTCTCATGTAACCGATTTAAATATTGGCACATTGTCTATGTTAATCCTGTGTAATCATGGGTGTATTGCAAGGAAACAGGAAATATAAGATATTTTTTTAAAAAAAAAACGATTAACTGATGTGAATGAGGGATTTTAGTTTATGTCTTTTGGTAATGTGTGTACATGCCGAGGTTTTCTGAGGACAAGCATTTGTTGTATTGAGAGCAGGCAATAAAATGAGCAGTGCATGGGGCATACCGAAACCTGAATAATTTATGTGAGAACTTGTAAAGATAATTTGTTTATTCAATGCTTCAACGTCCCATTATGAATTCCCAGTTAGAGTCTGGTTTTATGGGGGAATCAGAGAGGGCATTGTGCTAAGCTGTATGTGACATGGTAACTGCGTGCTTGTGCAGGTCCCTGGGACTACTGATCTGTGCCAATCATTTACTGTGTTTTGTATCTGGTAAATGTTTTACAAAATATAAAGGGAACTTACACTCTGTTTTCTTTACTTTCCTATTGCAGTGTGTATATTTGAGTTAAATGCTGATGCATTGTGGGTTAAATGACCAGTAGTTTGGTTTACACACACACACATAAACACACACACACACACGTATAAACATGCACTGTACAAACACACATTTACACACACATGCACACAAATAAACATGCACTGTACACACACATACATATAAATATGCACTGTATACACACACATACATATAAATATGCACTGTATACACACATACATATAAATATGCACTGTATACACACACATACATATAAACATGCACTGTACACACACATACATATAAACATGCACTGTACACACACATACATATAAACATGCACTGTACACACACATACATATAAATATGCACTGTACACACACATACATATAAACATGCACTGTACACACACATACATATAAACATGCACTGTACACACACATACATATAAATATGCACTGTACACACACATACATATAAATATGCACTGTACACACACATACATATAAACATGCACTGTACACACACATACATATAAATATGCACTGTATACACACATACATATAAATATGCACTGTACACACACATACATATAAATATGCACTGTACACACACATACATATAAACATGCACTGTACACACACATACATATAAATATGCACTGTATACACACACATACATATAAATATGCACTGTACACACACATACATATAAATATGCACTGTACACACACATACATATAAGTATGCACTGTACACACACATACATATAAATATGCACTGTATACACACATACATATAAATATGCACTGTATACACACACATACATATAAATATGCACTGTATACACACACATACATATAAACATGCACTGTACACACACATACATATAAATATGCACTGTATACACACACATACATATAAATATGCACTGTATACACACACATACATATAAACATGCACTGTACACACACATACATATAAACATGCACTGTACACACACACATACATATAAATATGCACTGTATACACACATACATATAAATATGCACTGTATACACACACATACATATAAATATGCACTGTATACACACACATACATATAAACATGCACTGTACACACACATACATATAAATATGCACTGTATACACACACATACATATAAATATGCACTGTATAAACACACATACATATAAATATGCACTGTATACACACACATACATATAAATATGCACTGTATACACACACATACATATAAACATGCACTGTACACACACATACATCTAAACATGCACTGTACACACACATACATATAAACATGCACTGTATACACACACATACATATAAATATGCACTGTATACACACACATACATATAAATATGCACTGTATAAACACACATACATATAAATATGCACTGTATACACACACATACATATAAATATGCACTGTATACACACACATACATATAAACATGCACTGTACACACACATACATCTAAACATGCACTGTACACACACATACATATAAATATGCACTGTACACACACATACATATAAATATGCACTTTACGAAAACAGATTTACACACACACACACACACATGCACACATATAATCATGCACTGTACAAACACACATACACACACGCACACATATAAACATCCACTGTACAAACACACATTTATACACATACACATATAGACATACACTGTTTGCACACACACACACACATATAAACACTAACTATACACACATGCCTACACACATGCACGCATATAAACATGCACTGTACATACACATTTACACACACACATACAAATACACACTGTACACACACGTGCTTACAAACATGCACACATATAAACATGCACTGTACAAAGACACATACACACACAAATTAATACATATAGACATGCACTGTACAGACACATACATATAAACACTCACTGTACACATATACATTTACACACACATATGCCCACACACATGCACACATATAAACATGCACTGTATAAAAACAAATTTACACACACACATGCACACATATAAACATGCACTGTACAAACACACATTTGCACACACACTCACATGCCTACACACATGCACACATATAAAGATGCACTGTACACACACACACATGCACACATATAAACATGCACTGTACACACACATGTATACACACATGCATGCATACACACATGCACACATATGAACATGCACTGTACACACACACACATGGCTACACACAAGAACACATATGAACATGCACTGTACAAACACACATTTACACACACACTCACATGCCTACACACAAGCACACAAATAAACATACAATGTACACACACATTTACACACACACACATGCCTACACACATGCACACATATAAACATTATTATGCACTGTACAAACACACAATTACACACACATGCCTACACACTTGCACACATATAAACATGCACTATACAAACACACATTTACACATACACACACACATGCCTACACACTTGCATACATATAAACATGCACTGTACAAACACACATTTACACACACATGCCTACACACTTGCACACATATAAACATGCACTATACAAACACACATTTACACACACACACACACACATGCCTACACACTTGCATACATACAAACATGCACTGTACAAACACACATTTACACACACATGCCTACACACTTGCACACATATAAACATGCACTATACAAACACACATTTACACACACACACACATGCCTACACACTTGCATACATATAAACATGCACTGTACAAACACACATTTACACACACATGCCTACACACTTGCACACATATAAACATGCACTATACAAACACACATTTACACACACACACACACATGCCTACACACTTGCACACATACAAACATGCACTGTACAAACACACATTTACACACACATGCCTACACACTTGCACACATATAAACATGCACTATACAAACACACATTTACACACACACACACACATGCCTACACACTTGCATACATATAAACATGCACTGTACAAACACACATTTACACACACATGCCTACACACTTGCACACATATAAACATGCACTATACAAACACACATTTACACACACACACACACATGCCTACACACTTGCACACATATAAACATGCACTATACAAACACACATTTACACACACACACATGCCTACACACTTGCATACATATAAACATGCACTGTACAAACACACATTTACACACACATGCCTACACACTTGCACACATATAAACATGCACTATACAAACACACATTTACACGCACACACACATGCCTACACACTTGCATACATATAAACATGCACTGTACAAACACACATTTACACACACATGCCTACTCACTTGCACACATATAAACATGCACTATACAAACACACATTTACACACACACACATGCCTACACACTTGCACACATATAAAAATGCACTGTACAAACACACATTTACACACACAGAGACATATGTCTACACACATGCACACATATAAACATGCACTGTACAAACACACATTTACACACACATGCCTACACACTTGCACACATATAAACATGCACTATACAAACACACATTTACACACACACATGCCTACACACTTGCACACATATAAAAATGCACTGTACAAACACACATTTACACACACAGAGACATATGTCTACACACATGCACACATATAAACATGCACTGTACAAACACACATTTACACACACGTCTACACACATGCACACATTTAAACATGCACTGCAAAAACACAGTTATACACACACACATGCACACATATAGACATGCACTGTACACACACTTACTGTACACATAAAAATTTACACACACACACATGTCTGCACACATATACACATGCACTGTACATACACATATTTACACGCCTATGCATACACACATGCGCTATACACGCATGGATAGACACACACACACACACTATACATGCACACATACACACATATACACATATGCACTATACACACATGCATAGACACATGCATAAACAAATGCAGACATATAAAAATGCACTGTACATACACACACTTTTACACACATGCGCACACATGTACACATATAAACCTGCATTGTATACATATACATATTTACACACACACACATATGTGTATACAAATACACATGCGTGCACTATACATACTGTATATGCATAGAAACATAGACACACTCATATAAATACACAAATGCACACTAATCTATCTATCTATCTATCTATCTATCTATCTATTAATCAGGTCATCAGCATGTACTTAATAACATGAGTAAATTATAAAAGATATATATTTTTAACCCTCCCAGAATAATACATTTTCCTGTTTTCAGGAAATAATAATCTCCTGCCATATTGCATTGGTCCATGCTTACCCAGTAATTATGGGGGGGGGGGGTTCTCTAATTGGAAATATTCTCATTAGCCCTGGCACTAGCGGCTGTGTTGTACCCTGTGCAGCAGGGCATCTGGCAATACATGTATTCGTTCATAGTGTAATATTATTATTGTCACAGTAAAATAAATCTGTTTTTATACTTGCACACACATACTTGCTGATTTAATAATCATTACAATTAATATTACTATTTGCCATATCACTGAATGCATTGCTGAACCCTTTGTGTGCCAGAGAGGGCTGCAGATGGTTATTGGCTGAGACATTAATATCTGAGTTCATTAGAGGTTGGTCCTGATATTTGGTTATAATATTTATTTAAAGTGCTTGATTGTATCCATAGGTATATAATGACATTTTATAAAATTATTTTTCTTCAAAGGGATATGAAAGTCAAAATTAAAGTTACACGATTTTTACAGATCATGCAATTTTATGGGATTTTTAAATTCACTTTTAGTTTCAAACTTACTTTGTTCTCTTGGAATCCTTTGTTGAAAAAGAGTATGTGCAGCATATCCTACACAACTGGGAGCTGGTGGTGATTGGTTACCAGATGTGGGCTTTGCAGGGGTTAAATGCACACACAATCGTGAAACAATAAATATTCTTTTCATTTTATTATTTTTTTATTATTATTTTTTTTTAAATTGGTTTTCTACTTCCTAGCAATAATAATCATTTTTCTTTGTACTTAGATATGTTCTTGTTACACAATAAAAATAATTATCTTTGTTAATTTATGATTCTACTTCACTTTTTATTTCTTTTTTTAAGAATATGCTGAGTTTATATGGCTTGTACGGATTAATATGAGTTAAAGGGACACTGAACCCAAATGTTTTCTTTTGTGATTCAGAAAGAGCATGCAATTTTAAGCAACTTTCTAATTTACTCCTATTATTAATTTTTATTTGTTCTCTTGCTATCTTTATTTGAAAAAGAAGGCATTTAAGCTTTTTGTTTGGTTTAGAACTCTTGACAGCATTGGTGGATGAATTTATCCACCAATCAGCAAGAACAACCCAGGTTGTTCACCAAAAATGGGCCGGCATCTAAACTTAAATTCTTGCATTTCAAATAAAGATACCAAGAGAATGAAGAAAATTGAATAATAGGAGTAAACTAGAGAGTTGCTTAACATTTCATGCTCTTTCTGAATCACAAAAGAAAAATTTGGGTTCAGTGTCCCTTTAAGAGAGTGTTGATAGGTAGACTGCAGCTTAAAGGGATACTAAACCCAAATTTTTTTCTTTCATGATTCAGATAGAGCATGCAATTTTAAGCAACTTTCTAATTTACTTCTATTATCAATTTTTCTTCATTCTATTGCTATCTTTATTTGAAAAAGAAGGCATCTAAGCTAAGGAGCCAGACAATTTTTGGTTCAGACCTGGACAGCACTTGTTTAATGGTGGGTGCATTTAGCCACCAATCAGCAAGCACAATCCATGTTGTGAATCAAAAATGGTCCAGCCTCTAAACTAACATTCTTGCTTTTCAAATAAAGATAGCAAGAGAATA
This sequence comes from Bombina bombina, assembly GCF_027579735.1. Lineage (NCBI taxonomy): Eukaryota > Metazoa > Chordata > Amphibia > Anura > Bombinatoridae > Bombina > Bombina bombina. The sequence continues at coordinate 1,119,408,815 of NC_069503.1, forward strand.
AAGAAAAATTGATAATAGGAGTAAATTAGAAAGTTTCTTACAATTGCATGTTCTTTCTGAATCATGAAAGAAAAAATTTGGGTTCAGTGTTCCTTTAAAATATGAGCTTAATAGACTTCAGATAATTAAGTTATAAATTAAACATTTCCTCACATAAACATGGAAAGTACTATTTTTAAGTTCTGGTTTATTTTTTTTATTTTTGACTTTATATTTAGAGTAATTCCAAATTCTACATTTCGATGTAAATCCTTTTCAAATGCATGAACCGGTTTACATTTATTCTATACTATCACACTGAATATTAAATATATTAAATATTGTTTTTTTTTAATGTTTGTAAAATTACTCATTGCATCTTTTTTGCATTACAATATTTATATTTAAATAATATTTATATGCAAATGTGCATGAATATTACATCGAGGACAAGTAAATATTCTATACTTGTAAAAATGATAAAAAAAATATATTGCATTTATGAAAAATAATGTTTTCCTTTATTAGGAATAATAATTGTAAGCATGGACAATATATTGTTATTATTATAAGTATTATCACAACAATAATAATGATAATAATAATAATTGTAAGCATGGATAATATATTATTATTATTATTATTATTATAAGTATTATCACAACAATAATAAGGATAATAATAATAATTGGAAACAATTTATAAACTTTTATTTGTAAAAATAAAAAGGCTTTATTAGAACTATGTTGCATTATACAATAAGGAAACAACATCTGGTAATGAAGGGGCTCACAGGGAGGTTTAGATTTTTTGGATACACATAGTGATCGAGTCATTTTATTTTCTCTGTTATATTTATTTATTTATTTTTGCACCTCTAATCTATTCTTCCCTTCCCCCCATTTTCACATCTAAAACTTCTGTTCTGTGTGCTCGTCTCTCTCTCTCTCCCTCTGACTGACAATTGCGGCTCTCCCCCTTCCTCTCTATCTCCACTCCCTGCACATGCAACCGCGTCCAGACAACACCATTCAGCCTCATCTGATCGATTTGCATGCGTCCATCCCCCCCACCCCCCACATCAGATCTAGAAACCCTTTCAGATCTTCCACCTTCCCTGTTATATTTTGTTCTATCTCCCCCACCTCTATGTTCCATTTACTTTAACATAATCCATGTCACCCCCCCCCCCCCCCTCATTCTGTAATATCCTCACCATTGGCTTGTTCTTTAGATACTATACTGTTATTCTCAACCCACTGTCTTACTTCTATAATTTTCTGGTATGTGATTTCTTCATTATATTCAGACTAATATCTATCTGTTTTTTTCCTTGAAATCCTCCTTTCTAGATCTATATATAGCTAAACATCATGTGTTTGTTTCTCCTCTTGCACAGCTGATCTCCTCCACCCCATGTCTCTATTTATTATAGTTAGTGTATATCTTCCTTTTTTTTTTATGTTTCCCTTATAGATCCTTTAATCTCGGTGCCTGGTCTTTCAAAGGCTGTCGTACAGTCCCCGTGGATTCATTTCATACTAAATGTTCCTGTGATCGTCTCTCAAGCTTCGCCATTTTAGCCCAGCTTAGTACAGACATGGTAAGTCATTCTGTATACATCTAATATATATATATATATATATATATATATATACACATACATATGTAATGAAACTGTATATCTACATCTGTAATTACAACACTTAACCTTGCAAAGGGGTCATAGTCTTTGATATGGAGATGCTGCTGTCCCCGCAATCAAAGCCTAAAGGGGTTAACCCTTTACATACCCTTATTAGTGTCTTTACACGCTGAGTACAGCCCTGTCGCACAAGCGCACTACAAATTCTACCATTGAAAGCTTGCTGTTACAATATAAATACTGTATTTTAAAAAAAAAAAGTGAATGGAAATGTTACCCTAAATAAAGTGGCTTACATTTGCTGTTATGGTGTTATGTTGCTTGCTAGCAGTCTCTATTATATAGAAACAGGGGGTGAAAGGTTGTGTGTAAATGTGTGGGTGTGAGATCTTTTGAAAATCACTGAATAGAATGTGCACTGCAAACTTAAATATTAAAAAAAAAAAAATGAATGCCACTGGTATGACTTCCTCTATCTATCCCACCCAGCAGCCCCTCCTTTCGTTTTAAAATATTCTGTTAGAGTAAAAACAAAATTGATCTGTTGCTAAAATACTATTGATTTGTCTCAGGATTTTTATTTTTTTTTGGCTAACATTTCAATATTTACCTTTACTGAAAACAGTTTTTGTTCCGAATCATTTTTATTACATTTTATCATATTAATGTTTACTAGGGGAATGAACAATTGGACAAAAAAGAGAGAGAATTGCACATGAGCAATCTATATACCTATTATTGAATAATTGTGTTAACTTTGTTGTACAATTCTGTTAACTTAGATTATATTTAGGTCATTAATTTGTTATTTTGCATTTGAAATGTCATAAACATATGATTTTTTTATTGGAAAATAGGGGAATTTTAAATTCTTACATTTTAAAACATAAGCGAAATATATGTTAGATAAAAAGAGCGAAAAATAAAAGTTGGTGTCTAAAATGGGAAGTTTTTTTTTTTACAGCTTTCTAGAAATGGCTGGCTATAGGTCAGCATATGATAAGTAAAATACTGTTATGAATGATTCGCTGCTTAGTGTTCAGTCAATGCAATTGTAAATATTTCAGCTGAATGTACAGTCGGGATCACCATGCAATCTAAATAAATGCTTTAGATTTGTTACTGTAGAATTTGGAGTGTTTATGTCAGGTATATAACTACGTAATCTAACGCTCTCCTGCGGCTCAGAATATTAAACTGCTTTTCCAGCACATTTTAGCTAATGTGGCCCTTGTTATTAGTCAGTAATTATACATTGTCAAACTAAATACAAGTTAAATGAAAAACAGAGTATCGTTTTTAAAATGAAGGTTGGCTATTATTAGACGTGCTAATGTATTTGGTCTTTTCGTTGTCATGGAAACAACATCTGTACTTGAATTGTTTAAAGAACCCGTACATAGAATAGGCCCAGCACAGGCCCTGATATATATTTTTAAGCCTCTTGATAATTATGAAGGTTTATTTTTTTCCAAAAGACATTTTTGACAAAATATTATTTTGCAACAGCTGCAAAATTGTGTTGTGTTTGCGTCAACCAGTGTCTATTTTGTTGCAAGAAATATTAACTTCAGCTTCCAAAATATTTGTATATATCTATTTCAAATCCATATTGACAATATACCTGAGTATTACTAAAAGCATTACAAGATGAAATTTCATTTTGGTTTGAGATATTGATTATTTTTAATTAATCATCATAATTGTTTAAGTGCCCTAAGTGTATGAACATTTAGCTCAAAATTGAGATAGACTAAGATAGATCGTACAATTTTGAAAAACTCTCCAATGTATATCTATGACCCCTTTCTCTTGTGATCCTTTGTTGAAAGTTATCTCATTTTCATAACAGCATACTGAGGTAGGCTAAGGAACTTGACCACTAAATGTATAACATTATTTAGAACATTGTTACAAACAAATGTACCGTATAGTGTTTAAGACACATGCATACTCCTAAGCTTACCTGAGTATGCTTTCATGGAAAGGCGTTATGTTTCGAAAAGGAAACAAGAGATAGATCTAGGTCTCAATACTAATCTTTCCAAAATTCTCATTTGAAATAAAAAAAAATAAAAAAACAACGAATCAGCCATTATTTTTTTTATTATTTAAATGATAACAATTTTAAAACACAGCTGACCTTGACAACTTCCATGAAATTCCATCCCCATTTTTCCACAAGGCACTGTTAAAGGTCGAAAACCAAATTGATACACAAGAGAATACAAAAGCACATAAAAAAATCCACAACTGTAAATGGCTGATTCTTTATTTCACATCCCTATGGTCTCCACAGCCAATCACAGCATCAACATCATAACCAACATACAACATGGTTGCACACTTTACAAACACGTTTGCGTCGCCTCCATTTTCAGATGCACATCAGTTAACATGAAGGTGTTTTTACATTTAAGTGATGGTAATGATGTGTTCAGTATCATTTGTTATTTGATGTGATTCGATGGTCACCAAACAGGGCCTTCACAATTGGTGGAATGTGATCGCTGATGCATTGTATTGGTCACTTTTCTGTACTATGATCATAATGGTGTTATTGTTTGCATTGTGAGCTTTCCAAAGTAAAAAAGGTGTATCAGGAGCGTATTAACCCCTAAATGTGATAACAGGAGTCAATTGAAATTTCTTTAAAGGGACAGTCTACTCCAGAATTCTTATTGTTTAACAAGATATATAATCCCTTTATTTTGCATTCCCAAGTTTTGCATAACAAACACAGTTATATTAATACACTTTTGATTATACCTGTGTGATTATCTTGTATCTAAGCCTGTGCAGACTGCCCCTTATCTCAGTTCTTTTGACAGACTTGCATTTTTTAGCCAATCAGTGCTGACGCTTTAATAAATCCACAGGAGTGAGCACAATGTTATTGATATGGCACACAGGAAATAGCCCTGTCTAACTGTGAAAAACTGTAAAAATGGATTGAGATAAGAGTTGGTTTTTAATAGTTTAGAAATCAGTTTGACTAGACTGTCCCTTTAATTGTTTATTTTACCTGGATCATGAAATTTGTTGACTTTTATGTGCCTTTTAGTGTCCCAACCTGTATTTTATATATTTCACCCTCCAAAAAGCTTTATAAAGTCACATAAATGTTTTATCAAAAATGTAAGGCAGTGGATACAATGTAATACTTTAATTTTAAAAATACTTCTATTTAAGGTCATCATTGCTATAATGATAATTTTGACTGTGCACGCTACTTACAGCCCATACTGCTATAGCTACTTACAGCCCATACTACTATAGCTACTTACAGCCCATATTGCTATAACTACTTACAGCCCATTGCTATAACTACCTACAGCCCATACTGCTACAGCTAGTTACAGCCCATACTGCTAAAGATACTTACAGCCCATATTGCTATAGCTACTTACAGACCATACTACTATAGCTACTTACAGCCCTTTGCTATAACTACTTACAGCCCATACTGCTATAGCGAGTTACAGCCCATACCACTATAGCTACTTACAGCCCATATTGCTATAACTACTTACAGCCCATTGCTATAACTACTTACAGCCCATACTGCTATAGCTACTTACAGCTCATACTGCTATAGCTACTTACAGCCCATACTGCTATAGCTACTTACAGCCCATACTACTATAGCTACTTACAGCCCATTGCTATAACTACTTACAGCCCATTGCTATAACTACTTACAGCCCATACTGCTATAGCTACTTACAGCCCATACTGCTATAGCTACTTACAGCCCATACTGCTATAGCTACTTACAGCCCATACTGCTATAGCTACTTACAGCCCATACTGCTATAGCTACTTACAGCCCATACTGCTATAGCTACTTACAGCCCATTGCTATAACTACTTACAGCCCATACTGCTATAGCTACTTACAGCCCATACTGCTATAGCTACTTACAGCCCATACTACTATAGCTACTTACAGCCCATTGCTATAACTACTTACAGCCCATACTGCTATAGCTAGTTACAGCCCATACTGCTAAAGATACTTACAGCCCATACTGCTATAGCTACTTACAGCCCATTGCTATAACTACTTACAGCCCATACTGCTATAGCTACTTACAGCTCATACTGCTATAGCTACTTACAGCCCATACTACTATAGCTACTTACAGCCCATTGCTATAACTACTTACAGCCCATACTGCTATAGCTAGTTACAGCCCATACTGCTAAAGCTACTTACAGCCCATATTGCTATAGCTACTTACAGCCCATACTGCTATAGCTTACATTCATATACATTTTCATCCAGTATCTAACAATGTTGTTATGTTGGGAATGTCAGTATCACTGCAATAGTGTTGACAGCTGAGATCTCTACTGTAATGTGATTTTGCCACCTATGACATGACTGTAAATGACAGTGATTGTCTATCTATTCTGAAGCCAGTTGATATAACTACATTGTTGCTATGGCTAAGATTTTCTTAGGGTTAGGATAAATCTTAATCCCTTGGATGCAGTTTCCTCCCACCTGACTATTAATTTGGGTGTTGTGTACACTTATTTATGTTCTTTTGTGTACGGTTTGGGGACAAATATATGTTCTGTCTAATATTTGAAACTTAGGATGCTGTATATTGATATTTTCCCTGTGCTATAATCTCATGGTTTTTTAGTTGTTCTAAGGGGTACTGTCCTGGATAAGACATTCATACTTTTCCCTTCTGTCACAATTTGTATGTGACACAGTTTCTGGCCTCCTGTCTGATGGAATATTGTCCCAGGCATCTGTGCAAATGTTCCCAAAGGTGTGGGCTTGGCATGTATACACATTGTTGGTCATATGTATATATTTTGGCATCTGAATCTCCGTAACTTCTTCGCTTGATTGCGCTGCTGAAGTGTCCTTGGGTTTTTATATTCTATGTTGGCAACTTCAAAAAAAATATTGACAACTATTTTTTGTTTTTTGTCTGTTAAAATGAAAACAGTAGTAAGTCCCCTGCACATTGTTGTAACCCTAATGAGTATGAACATATATAAATTACAGGTTAGAATTCATTAACAAGATATTCAGAGACTCTGTATATTCTTGGAAAGAAACCTAACTATACAATTATTATGATTACTTAAAAGTGATCACTAACTCAAACTATAAATTAAATGGAACTGTATAATGCTTTTTTGGGGTACTCTGGGATATTTTCCATTTATGGATCTTAAGCAGAAATATATCAGACCTTTTAATAGCACTTTCGCCTATGAAGGATTATTTTTCTTTTTGACAGTGCGCATGAGCAATACACAGCGGCCATATTGGATCAGGATTTTTTTTTTAATTAAATATGGCCACTGAGGGTATTGCACAGGCACAGTGTTACCAAGGAGTTGCTGACACATTATTTTATATTTTGTATGATGATGCTGCTATATTCTCCCCTATCAAACTTGCCCTCAATATTTGACCCAGTTTTGGACTTAAAGGAAAAGTAAAGTAAAAATTAAACAAATGGATCAGATAGAGTATGACCTTTTTTTAAAGAACTTTCCAATTTGCTTCTATAATCAATTTGCTTAATTCTCTTGCGCCTAGATTTAGAGTTGGGCGGTAGCCGTGAAAACCAGCGTTAGAGGCTCCTAACGCTGGTTTTTACCGCCCTCTGGTATTTGGAGTCAGTCAGGAAAGGGTCTAACGCTCACTTTCCAGCTGCGACTTTTCCATACCGCAGATCCCCTTACGTCAATTGCGTATCCTATCTTTTCAATGGGATCTTTCTAACGCCGGTATTTAGAGTCGTGGCTGAAGTGAGCGTTAGAAATCTAACGACCAAACTCCAGCCGCAGAAAAAAGTCAGTAGTTAAGAGCTTTTTGGGCTAACGCCGGTTCATAAAGCTCTTAACTACTGTGCTCTACAGTACACTAACACCCATAAACTATCTATGTACCCCTAAACCGAGGTCCCCCCACATCGCCACCACTCGATCACATTTTTTTAACCCCTAATCTGCCGACCGCCACCTACGTTATACTTATGTACCCCTAATCTGCTGCCCCTAACACCGCCGACCCCTATATTATATTTATTAACCTCTAATCTGCCCCCCACAACGTCGCCGCCAGCTACCTACAATAATTAACCCCTAATCTGCCAACCGCAAAGCGCCGCCACCTACGTTATCCTTATGTACCCCTAATCTGCTGCCCCTAACACCGCCGACCCCTATATTATATTTATTAACCCCTAATCTGCCCCCCACAACGTCGCCGCCACCTACCTACCCTTATTAACCCCTAATCTGCCGAGCGGACCGCACCGCTACTATAATAAAGTTATTAACCCCTAATCCGCCTCACTCCTGCCTCAATAACCCTATAAGAAATAGTATTAACCCCTAATCTGCCCTCCTTAACATCGCCGACATCTAACTTCAAACATTAACCCCTAATCTGCCGACTGGAGCTCACCGCTATTCTAATAAATTTTTTAACCCCTAAAGCTAAGTCTAACCCTAACACTAACACCCCCCCTAAGTTAAATATAATTTAAATCTAACGAAATAAATGAACTCTTATTATATAAATTATTCCTATTTAAAGCTAAATACTTACCTGTAAAATAAACCCTAATATAGCTACAATATAAATAATAATTATATTGTAGCTATTTTAGGATTTATATTTATTTTACAGGTAACTTTGTATTTATTTTAACAAGGTACAATAGCTATTAAATAGTTAAGAACTATTTAATAGCTAAAATAGTTAAAATAATTACAAAATCACCTGTAAAATAAATCCTAACCTAAGTTACAATTAAACCTAACACTACACTATCAATAAATTAATTAAATAAAATACCTACAATTATCTACAATTAAACCTAACACTACACTATCAATAAATTAATTAAATACAATATCTACAAATAAATACAATGAAATAAACTAACTAAAGTACAAAAAATAAAAAAGAACTAAGTTACAAAAAATAAAAAAAATATTTACAAACATTAGAAAAATATTACAACAATTTTAAACTAATTACACCTACTCTAAGCCCCCTAATAAAATAACAAAGCCCCCCAAAATAAAAAAAATGCCCTACCCTATTCTAAATTAAAAAAGTTCAAAGCTCTTTTACCTTACCAGCCCTGAAAAGGGCCATTTGCGGGGCATGCCCCAAAGAATTCAGCTCTTTTGCCTGTAAAAAAACCCACATACAATACCCCCCCCAACATTACAACCCACCACCCACATACCCCTAATCTAATCTAATTTACTTCTATTATCTAATTTGGTTAGTTCTTTTGGTATCCTTTTTTCAAAAGCATATCTAAGTAGGCTCAGGAACTGGGAGCTAGTTGTTTATTGGTGGCTGCACATATATTCTTCTTGCCATTGGCTTACCAATATGTTTAGCTAGCTCCCAGTAGTGACAAAGGATAGCAAGAAAATAATGCAAAATTGATAATAAAAGTAAATTGGAAAGTTTGTTAAAGGGATACAAAACCCAAAAACTTTCTTTCATGATTCAGATAGAATATATAATTTAAAAGAACTTTCAATTTTACTTCTATTATCAAATTTGCTTCATTCCCTTGGTATCCTTTGTTGAAGGAGCAGCAACGTACTACTAGGAGCTAGCTGAACACAAAAAGGTTCCTAGATACAAGGTAATCACAGAGGTAAAAAGTATATTACTATAACAGTGTTGGTTATGCAAAGCTGGGGAATGGGTAATAAAGGGATTATCTATCTTTTAAAACGATAACAATTCTATGGTAGACTGTCCCTTTAAATGAGAGATGTGACATGATAGTAACCTTCAAGTATATTAAAGGGACAGTCTACCATAGAATTGTTATTGTTTTAAAAGATAGATAGTCCCTTTATTACCCATTCCCCAGTTTTGCATAACCAACACAGTTATATTAATAGACTTGTTTTACCTCTGTGATTACCTTGTATCTAAGAACCTTCTTCCAGTCCCCTGATCACATGACTGTGACTATTTATTATCTATTGTCTTAAATTTAGCATCGTTTTGTGCTAAATCTTAAATAGCCCCCTGTGCCTGAACACAATGTTATCTATATGGCCCACGTGTACTTTCTGTCTCTTTGTGTTGAAAAGGAATTTAAAAAGTCTGTGATAAGAGGCAGCCCTCAAAGGCTTAGAAATTAGCATATGAGCCTACCTATGTTTAGTTTAAACTAAGAATACCAAGAGAAAAAAGCAAATTTGATAATAAAAGTAAATTGGAAAGTTGATTAAAATTACAAGTCCTTTCTGAATAATGAAAGTTTAGTTTTGACTAGACTGTCCCTTTAAGGGTTTTAAAGGGGCATTTAAAGGGACTTGCTTGCTTACTCATGTTTGCTGCTTATTAACCTCTCTGCCACCTCAGAGGTGGTAGAGTTAAATCACCCCAAACTCGTTGGTTTGGGGTTTGTTACAAGCCCTGCTCTCACAGGGTTGGTCGTTCGAGAGCAGAACTGTACAAGAACGTATTTGTGCAATAATAAATACGGGCAGCCGATAAACTATTAAAAGGTTTGCAAGTGTCCAGACAGCTCAGAAAATAGAGAAACTGCTATGTTGAAGTTCACAGGTACAAATCTCACTCAAGGCAGTTTTTTTTATTATATTCAGTTAGAAGTGACTCATTGAGAAATGACAGAAACTTGCAAAGAGCTCATGTAGCTTAGAGTATTTGTGCGCAAAGCTTATACAGAGAATACACGTACTGCTTGGCTGCAATATATTCTATAGCAAGGTTTCATTGCTTACAGTGTGTTTTGATCAATATTTTAAACTTTTTTATTAAACTATGACACAACTGGGTAAAATGAACATGCTCAGAAAAATAACGTTTAAAAAAAAAATACATAAAAAAAAGTCATGTTGCACTGTTTGTGTTCACGGGGGTAAGACTAAGAAGAATGATGTTTGATGGTTTGGAATACACTTTATACAAAGTATTTAATGGATAAACTTAGCATGAAGTAATGGCAAAGTCTTTAGACAGGGCCGGTGCTGCAATAGAGGCAGACTAGGGGCCACCAAAGGGCGCCCCTCTAGGGGGGGGGGGCAAATTTGGTGCCCATCATTATTTTTTATTTAATGTCTATCTTTATTTTTTGATACTTAATTTGGGCATCATAGAAGAGGACACGTGTGAACATAATGTCTAGAATGGGAGGGGACAACTCTGAAACATAGGGAGGCAGAGAGGTCAGGTCATTTAGAACAGCTGAAATCATCTGGCTGAAATATCTCACTTCACAGCCCCTGCACTCTCTGCAAAACTTTACTTCATAAAACTGGTGAAGCCAGTGACAGCGGCATTACTCGCCTCCTCCCAAAGCCTTATGGTTAATACGGGGGATGATAGGGGCATTGGCCATCCTAATGTTTGATAGAATGCAAGACAAGTCCTATTTAAGTGTATAGATAATTGTCATAATAATAATAATACAGTGCAGTGTGTTAATTTTCAGGGTACAAATGCTCAGCACCATTATGCAGCCCAGAGTGCTCACTATGTATAGGACCCAGCCATCATTATTATACAGGGCAACATATATGTTATCAGTATATAGGCACTAATCATTATACAGGGCAACATATATGTTATCAGTGTATAGGCACTAATCATTATTATACAGGGCAATATATATGTTATCAGTATATAGGCACTAATCATTATTATACAGGGCAACATATATGTTATCAGTGTATAGGCACTTATCATTATTATACAGGGCAACATATATGTTATCAGTGTATACGCACTAATCATCATTATACAGTGCAACATATATGTTATCAGTATATAGGCACTAATCATTATTATACAGGGCAACATATATGTTATCAGTGTATAGGCACTAATCATTATTATACAGGGCAACATATATGTTATCAGTATATAGGCCACTTATCATTATACAGGGCAACATATATGTTATCAGTGTATAGGCACTAATCATCATTATACAGGGCAACATATATGTTATCAGTGTATAGGCACTTATCATCATTATACAGGGCAACATATATGTTATCAGTGTATACGCACTAATCATTATTATACAGGGCAACATATATGTTATCAGTGTATAGGCCACTAATCATTATACAGGGCAACATCTTTGTTATCAGTGTATAGGCACTAATCATCATTATACAGGGCAACATATATGTTATCAGTGTATAGGCACTAATCATTATTATACAGGGCAATATATATGTTATCAGTATATAGGCCACTTATCATTATACAGGGCAACATATATGTTATCAGTATATAGGCCACTTATCATTATACAGGGCAACATATATGTTATCAGTGTATAGGCACTAATCATCATTATACAGGGCAACATATATGTTATCAGTATATAGACACTAATCATCATTATACAGGGCAACATATATGTTATCAGTATATAGGCACTAATCATTATACAGGGCAACATATATGTTATCAGTATGTAGGCACTAATCATCATTATACAGGGCAACATATATGTTATCAGTGTATAGGCACTAATCATCGTTATACAGGGCAACATATATGTTATCAGTGTATAGGCACTAATCATTATTATACAGGGCAATATATATGTTATCAGTATATAGGCCACTTATCATTATACAGGGCAACATATATGTTATCAGTGTATAGGCACTAATCATCATTATACAGGGCAACATATATGTTATCAGTATATAGACACTAATCATCATTATACAGGGCAACATATATGTTATTGGTATATAGGCACTAATCATTATACAGGGCAACATATATGTTATCAGTGTATAGGCACTAATCATTATACAGGGCAACATATATGTTATCAGTGTATAGGCACTAATCATCATTATACAGGGCAACATATATGTTATCAGTATATAGGCAACTAATTATCATTATACAGGGCAATATATATGTTATCAGTGTGTAGGCACTAATCATTATACAGGGCAACATATATGTTATCAGTATATAGGCACTAATCATCATTATACAGGGCAACATATATGTTATCAGTGTATAGGCACTAATCATCATTATACAGGGCAACATATATGTTATCAGTGTATAGGCACTAATCATCATTATACAGGGCAACATATATGTTATCAGTGTAAAGGCACTAATCATTATACAGGGCAACATATATGTTATCAGTGTATAGGCACTAATCATCATTATACATGGCAACATATATGTTATCAGTGTATAGGCCACTAATCATTATTATACAGGGCAACATATATGTTATCAGTGTATAGGCACTAATCATTATTATACAGGGCAACATATATGTTATCAGTGTATAGGCACTAATCATCATTATACAGGGCAACATATATGTTATCAGTGTATAGGCACTAATCATCATTATACAGGGCAACATATATGTTATTAGTGTATAGGCCACTGATCATTATACAGGGCAACATATATGTTATCAGTATATAGGCACTAATCATTATACAGGGCAACATATATGTTATCAGTGTATAGGCACTAATCATCATTATACAGGGCAACATATATGTTATCAGTGTATAGGCACTAATTATTATACAGGGCAACATATATGTTATCAGTGTATAGGCACTAA